>NC_080045.1:63960206-63986121 GCF_012489685.1 Lotus japonicus
CCCTGAAGGTCTTGTTCGATCAGTCGTCGAGATATTTGCAGCCTCCCTTGAAGACTTGGTGTAAGATCAAAGTTTTGATCTAGTAGTACAACTCTATGTTTTGATGATTACAAGTTAACCTTTTGATATGAACAATTGTGGTACTCTAACGTGTTTTTCTGAGTGTGCTATTTACAGGCTCTGACCTCAACTCAATCTCACACAAATCAGAAGCACTGTGTATAAAGAGCTACCCAAGCAACGCTTTCGCATTCACCATGTTCAGTATGAACAGTGGAAAAGCTTCAGAAGTTCTGAAGTTATACAAACTCTGATGTGGACTCAGTCACGAGAAGCTCTGAAGATCCAGAAAGTCTGATAACCAAGAAACACTGAAGGCTCAGATGTTCTGATGGTGTAGAAGACTCTGAAGATCCAGAAGCTGATTAGTGAAGTTCTGATGTCCAGAAGCAAGATACTCTGAAGACCATGTTCTTCCCTCTGAGTTCAGAATCAGAAGAAAACAATGGTCAGAGGATCTGGGCTTTCCCTCTGACTCTGATCAACCGGCTTCACAAGTTCCAATATGAAGCATTCCCTGATCAGAAGTCTCCTAGGTTTAAAGGTCGCGTCGCTATCCAAGTACAAAAGCATATGTACTATCCTGACGACCTACTTAACAATCTCAGACACAGCAGAAGCTGGATTTTCCAGAACTGCCCTCCAACGGTAGCATTTCCCATGCAACGCTCAACCCTAATCCTTGGAGTATATAAAGAGGCTGAAGACTGAAAGAACGGCTAGAAGCATTCACATACGCGCAAGGACAATCTTAAATTCTTCTAAGTTTTTCTTTCATCTGAAATTCATTGAGTTTACTATTAGCTTTTTAGAAGCAAATCTCTTGTAAACAATTCTTTGATAAACAGTTTGTTTAGTTCCTTTAGGAGATCAAGGTTGATCGGATCCTAGAGAAGACTAAGAGAGTGAATCTTAGTGTGAGCTAAGTCAGTGTAATTGTTAGTCACTTGTAGGTTTCAAGTGCAGTTGTAACTCTTACCTGATTAGTGGATTGCCTTCATTCTAAGAAGGAAGAAATCACCTTAACGGGTGGACTGGAGTAGCTTGAGTGATTTATCAAGTGAACCAGGATAAAATCCTTGTGTGCTTTCCTATCTCTTATCTTTAGCACTTAAGTTCTCGAAAGATTTGTCAAAATCTTTAAGGTGGAAGTTTTATACTGAAAACGTTATTCAAACCCCCCCTTTCTACCTTTTTCATACCTTCAATTGGTATCAGAGCGCAAGTTCTGATTACCACACCTAACAGTGTTCAGTGATCCGGGCCGGTGTGAAAAACAATGGCTGCCACCACCAGTGAAACTCAAAGAGATGGTTACAATGCAAAGCCTCCTATGTTCGACGGTCAAAGGTTCGAATACTGGAAAGATAGACTGGAAAGTTTCTTTCTGGGTTTCGATGCAGATCTCTGGGATATTATTGTGGATGGCTACGAGCGTCCAGTTGATGCAGATGGCAAGAAGATCCCAAGGTCAGAGATGACTGCAGATCAAAAGAAGCTGTACTCACAACATCACAAAGCAAGAGCAATTCTTCTAAGTGCTATTTCCTATGAAGAGTACCAGAAGATTACAGATCGTGAGTTTGCGAAAGGCATTTTCGAATCTCTGAAGATGTCTCATGAAGGAAACAAGAAAGTCAAAGAATCAAAGGCATTGTCTTTGATCCAAAAATATGAATCCTTCATCATGGAGCCAAATGAGTCCATTGAAGAAATGTTCTCCAGATTTCAGCTGCTTGTAGCTGGCATACGACCTCTCAACAAGAGCTACACAACAAAAGATCATGTCATAAGGGTCATCAGGTGTCTTCCTGAAAGTTGGATGCCTTTAGTGACTTCAATAGAGCTCACGAGAGACGTTGAGAATATGAGTTTAGAAGAACTCATCAGCATTTGAAATGCCATGAGCTGAAACGCTCAGAGATGCAAGATCTGAGGAAAAAGTCCATAGCCTTGAAATCTAAATCTGAAAAGGCTAAGGTTGAGAAGTCAAAAGCTCTTCAAGCTGAAGAAGAGGAATCTGAAGAAGCATCAGAAGATTCTGATGAAGATGAGCTGACTCTGATCTCCAAGAGACTCAACCGCATCTGGAAGCACAGGCAGAGCAAGTTCAAAGGCTCTGGAAAGGCAAAAGGAAAGTATGAGTCCTCAGGCCAGAAGAAGTCTTCAATCAAGGAAGTCACATGTTTTGAGTGCAAAGAATCTGGGCACTACAAAAGTGATTGTCCAAAGTTGAAGAAGGACAAGAAGCCAAAGAAGCACTTCAAGACGAAGAAGAGTCTGATGGTGACATTTGATGAATCAGAGTCAGAGGATGTTGACTCTGATGGTGAAGTCCAAGGACTCATGGCGATTGTCAAAGACAAGGAAGCAGAGTCAAAGAGAGTTGTTGACTCTGACTCAAATCAGAAGGAGATCCTAACTCAGACGATGAAAATGAGGTATTCGCTTCTTTCTCTACCTCTGAACTGAAACATGCATTGTCTGATATTATGGATAAGTATAACTCCTTATTGTCTAAGCATAAGAAGCTGAAAAAGAACTTATCTGCTGTTTCCAAGACTCCTTCTGAACATGAGAAAATTATTTCTGATTTGAAAAATGATAATCATGCCTTGATCAATTCTAACTCTGTGCTTAAGAACCAGATTGTAAGTTAGAAGAAATTGTTGCCTGTGATGCCTCTGATTGTAGAAATGAATCTAAGTATGAAAAGTCTTTTCAAAGATTCTAGCTAAAAGCGTGGATAGAAGCTTAATGGCTTCAATGATCTATGGCGTAAGCAGAAATGGAATGCATGGCATTGGCTATTCTAAACCAATTAGAAATGAGTCCTCTGTGTCTAAAGCTAAATCCTTGTATGAATGCTTTGTTCCCTCTGGTACCATATTGCCTGATCCTGTACCTGCTAAAGTTGCTAAAAACCCTCTTAAAAAGGGATCTTTCTCTATGACTAAATATCATGCAAATATTCCTTTAAAATATCATGTTGAGACACCCAAGGTGATCAGAACCTCTGGGGTAACTAACAAGAGAGGACCCAGAAAGTGGGTACCTAAGGACAAGATTATCTATGTTGCAGATATCCTTGATAGCTCCACTGAAACACCAATCATGGTATCTGGACAGTGGATGCTCGCGTCACATGACGGGAGAAAGGCGTATGTTCCGAGAGCTGAAACTTAAGCCTGGAGGCGAAGTTGGCTTTGGAGGAAATGAAAAGGGTAAAATTGTTGGTACTGGTACTATTTGTGTAGATAGTAGTCCATGCATTGATAATTGTTATTGGTAGACGGCTTAACACATAACTTATTGTCTATAAGTCAATTAGCTGACAAGGGTTATGATGTTATATTCAATCAAAAGTCCTGCCGGGCTGTAAGTCAAATCGATGGCTCTGTTCTGTTTAACAGCAAGAGGAAGAACAACATTTATAAGATCAGATTATCTGAGTTGGAGGCTCAGAATGTGAAGTGCCTTCTGTCTGTTAATGAAGAGCAGTGGGTATGGCATAGACGGTTAGGGCATGCCAGTATGAGAAAGATTTCTCAGCTGAGCAAGCTAAACCTTGTCAGGGGCTTACCCAATCTGAAGTTCGCTTCAGACGCTCTTTGTGAAGCATGTCAGAAAGGCAAATTCACAAAAGTCCCTTTCAAGGCAAAGAATGTTGTCTCAACCTCAAGGCCGTTAGAACTTCTGCATATCGACCTTTTTGGACCAGTGAAAACTGAGTCTATAGGTGGCAAGAGATATGGGATGGTTATTGTTGATGACTATAGCCGCTGGACATGGGTAAAGTTTCTAACCCGCAAGGATGAGTCTCATGCTGTGTTCTCTACCTTCATTGCTCAAGTGCAAAACGAGAAGGCTTGTAGGATTGTGCGTGTCAGAAGCGACCATGGTGGAGAGTTTGAGAATGACAAGTTTGAGAGTCTGTTTGATTCCTATGGAATTGCACATGATTTCTCTTGTCCCAGAACTCCTCAACAAAACGGTGTTGTTGAGAGGAAGAACAGAACTCTTCAGGAGATGGCTAGAACCATGCTCCAAGAAACTGGCATGGCTAAGCACTTTTGGGAAGAGGCAGTAAATACAGCATGTTACATTCAGAACAGAATCTCTGTGAGACCAATTCTGAATAAGACTCCTTATGAATTGTGGAAGAACATAAAACCCAACATTTCTTATTTTCATCCTTTTGGCTGTGTTTGTTATGTTCTCAATACTAAGGATAGATTGCATAAATTTGATGCTAAGTCTTCTAAGTGTCTATTGCTCGGTTACTCTGAGAGATCTAAAGGTTTTAGATTTTATAATACTGATGCTAAGACTATTGAAGAATCTATTCATGTTAGATTTGACGATAAGCTTGACTCTGACCAGTCAAAGCTAGTTGAAAAGTTTGCAGATTTAAGCATTAATGTTTCTGACAAAGGCAAAGCTCCAGAGGAAGTTGAGCCAGAGGAAGATGAACCAGAGGAAGAAGCTGGTCCCTCTAACTCACAAACTCTGAAGAAGAGCAGAATCACTGCAGCTCACCCTAAGGAATTGATTCTGGGCAACAAAGACGAACCAGTCAGAACCAGATCTGCCTTCAGACCCTCTGAAGAGACCTTGCTCAGTCTGAAAGGATTGGTGTCCTTAATTGAACCCAAGTCCATAGATGAAGCTCTTCAGGACAAGGATTGGATTCTGGCCATGGAAGAAGAATTGAATCAATTTTCCAAGAACGATGTTTGGAGCTTAGTGAAGAAGCCTGAGAGTGTCCATGTTATTGGAACGAAATGGGTATTCAGAAACAAGCTGAATGAGAAAGGAGATGTAGTCAGAAACAAGGCAAGGCTAGTTGCTCAAGGCTACAGCCAGCAGGAAGGAATAGACTACACTGAAACATTTGCTCCAGTAGCAAGACTGGAGGCAATCAGACTGTTGATCTCTTTCTTAGTAAATCACAACATAGTTCTACATCAGATGGACGTAAAGAGTGCCTTCCTAAATGGTTATATCTCAGAGGAAGTCTATGTTCATCAACCCCCAGGTTTTGAAGATGAGAAGAAACCAGACCATGTGTTCAAATTGAAGAAATCACTCTACGGTCTGAAGCAAGCTCCCAGAGCATGGTATGAGAGACTTAGCTCATTCCTTCTGGAGAATGAGTTTGTAAGGGGTAAAGTAAACTCTTTTTTGCAAGACTTATATAGATGATATCTTAATTGTGCAAATTTATGTTGATGATATTATATTTGGTTCTGCTAATCAATCTCTATGCAAAGAATTTTCTGAGATGATGCAGGCTGAATTTGAGATGAGTATGATGGGAGAATTAAAGTACTTTCTGGGAATACAAGTTGATCAAACACCAGAAGGAACATATATCCATCAGAGCAAGTACACTAAAGAACTTCTGAAGAAGTTCAATATGCTGGAATCTACAGTGGCCAAGACTCCAATGCATCCTACATGCATTCTGGAGAAAGAAGATAAAAGTGGTAAAGTATGTCAGAAGCTCTATCGTGGCATGATAGGTTCACTTCTATACTTAACTGCATCTAGGCCAGACATACTATTTAGTGTTCATTTATGTGCTCGTTTCCAATCAGATCCAAGGGAAACCCACTTAACTGCTGTTAAGAGGATCCTAAGGTATCTGAAAGGCACCACTAACCTTGGCTTGATGTATAAGAAAACATCAGAGTATAAGCTTTCAGGTTACTGTGATGCTGATTATGCTGGAGACAGAACAGAGAGGAAAAGTACTTCCGGAAATTGTCAATTTCTGGGAAGCAATCTAGTCTCATGGGCAAGCAAGAGGCAATCAACCATTGCACTATCAACTGCAGAGGCAGAATATATCTCAGCAGCAATATGCAGCACTCAGATGCTCTGGATGAAACATCAGCTGGAGGATTATCAGATCCTTGAGAGCAATATCCCAATCTATTGTGATAACACTGCTGCAATCTCATTGAGTAAGAATCCTATCCTGCATTCAAGGGCAAAGCACATTGAGGTAAAGTATCACTTTATTAGAGATTATGTACAGAAGGGCGTACTTCTTCTGAAGTTTGTTGATACTGACCATCAATGGGCAGATATCTTTACAAAGCCCTTAGCAGAGGATAGATTTAATTTTATTCTGAAAAATCTAAACATGGACTTTTGTCCAGAGTGATGATGGATCAGAACCTCTGACTATGATACTTCTTGATCAGAAGATGTCTAGTCCAGAAGGTAACTCAATCAGAGTGTGTGTACCCACTGGTACTGACTCTGAAGCTGAGACAACAACACGTGTGTCAGTATTTCTGATGCATAGTTCCTTGTGCCCGTGTGACAGTCTGTTATGATTGCGTGTAGATGTGCTTCTCTCCTGTGTGTGATTTGTGTATTTACTGTTACTACCTATCTTTAATTTTCAACCGTTGATCTTAAATTGCTTTTTGAATCAACAACGATTATTTGTCAAAACCCACTATACACACACGATCTCTTTCACTTCCGGTTTTCACTCTCGCTCTCTCTGCTTTTTCAAAAACCGCTTATCCTCGATTTCTCTCTCGATCTCTCTTCATCTTTCAACCTTCATCTTCTACCTCAAACCTTCAACCGCTTCAAAAATGGTGAGTCAAACCAGAAGATCTACTGCAGATGCACCTCAGTTCCCTCACATGGTAGTCGGTCTAGCAACGGGTCAAAGGGGCCCTGTGAATCCGACACAAGATCAAGGTCAAGCCCAAGAGCAGATTGTTCCAATTGTAGAACGGGGCTGTGCCGTTCACTGCGTATTTGCTCCTGAGGAACTCCAAGTCCTGGCAGAATGGAGATTCGACCTCGACAACCTGGCTACAAATGGGTATGATCTTCGTCCTGAAGTCCAAGTTCAAGGTTGGGGAAATTACTTCAACAGACTTCGAGGACCGGTGTATGATAGACTGGTAAAGGAATTCTGGAAGCACGCCGACTGTGATGATACTCAGGTGGTATCTCACGTGCTTGGAAGAAAGATCATCATCACGGAGAAGTCTTTCGTGAATTTGCTGGGTGCAGACACTGCTTTTGGGTATCGTTTCCAACTCACGGAATCGAAGCTGAAACCCAGCACCAAGAATACAATCAACGAGGCCCTGTACACCAATTACAAACCGGGCAAGACGAATTACAAGGTGATGGACCTTCATCCTAAGCTCAGAATCTGGCACAAGATCCTGCTCCACTGCATAAACCAGAGACCAAAGGGCAGTTCTCCAGACTACATCAACTTCAACCAGAAAGTGATGTTGTTCTTCATCCAAGACCAGAAGAAGATCTGCCTTCCCTACTTCCTGTTCTCCTACTTGAAGGAATGTATCCGGAAGTCTCGCACCACTGCCTCCATCAAGTCAGCAATCAAGTACATCCCCTTTGGGAGACTGCTCTCAGACTTTTTCATTGAAAGCAACCTGGTGCAAGATCTGGTCCATGCTGGATGTGTAGAGGATCTGACCACCATTGTCAGTGATGTCTTCACTGCAAATTCTCTGAAGAAGATGGGCTTGGTCCAGAAGAAAATCGCCCCTGCTCGTGAAGACACATCTTCTGAAATCAGAAGTAGAAGGATGCCTCTGAATGACTACCCTCTGTGGACTCAGGCAGACAATCCTGACGCCATTAGGTGCTATGTTGAAGACCTAAGGGCTCAAGGATTCGAAATTGATCTTGATGAATTCTTCAGCAGACTGCCGCCAGCTCCAGAGTTTCCTTCTCCTCCCAAGAAGAAAGCTCAGAGGAAGATGATCCTAGAAGAATCTTCTGAGGAATCAGATGTCCCTCTGGTCAAAAAGAAGAAGAGAAAGCCTGATGATGGTGATGATAGTGATAATGAGGATGGTCCTCCTAAGAAGAAGAAGAAGCAGGTCAGAATCGTGGTGAAGCCTACTCGGGTGGAACCAGCTGCTGAAGTGGTCAGAAGGACTGAACCTCCTGCCAGAGTGACTAGATCATCAGCACATTCAAGTAAGTCTGCACTTGCTTCTGATGATGATTTGAATTTATTTGATGCACTCCCTATATCTGCCATGCTCAAACACTCCTCAAATCCCCTCACTCCTATTCCTGAATCCCAACCAGCTGCTCAAACCACCTCTCCACCACAGTCTCCAAGATCTTCATTCTTTCAACCTTCCCCTACTGAAGCACCTCTCTGGAATTTGCTTAAGAACCAACCCTCTAGGTCAGAAGAACCTACCTCTCCCATTACCATTCAGTACAACCCATTATCTTCTGAACCCATCATTCATGCACAACCAGAGCCTACCCACACAGAACCTGAGCCCAGAACCTCTGATCACTCTGTCCCAAGAGCATCAGAACGTCTGGCTCTCAAACCCACGGATACAAACTCTTCCACAGCCTTTACACCTGTATCCTTCCCAACCAATGTTGCTGATTCTTCTCCCTCCAATAACTCTGAATCCATTAGCAAATTCATGGAGGTCAGAAAAGAAAAGGTGTCTACCTTAGAAGAGTATTACCTCACCTGTCCAAGCCCTAGGAGATATCCTGGCCCTAGATCTGAACGTCTAGTTGACCCAGATGAACCTATCTTGGCCAATCCTTTACAAGAGGCAGACCCTTTGGCTCCACAAGCTCACCCTGCCCCAGACCAACAAGAGCCTATTCAACCAGAACCTGAACCCGAACAATCAATGTCTAACCAATCCTCGGTTAGATCACCCCATCCTCTGGTTGAAACTTCAGAACCTCACCTTGGAACCTCTGAACCCAATGCTCAAACGTTTCACATTGGTTCTCCACAAGGTGCCTCTGAAGCTCACAGCAGCAATCACCCAGCCTCTCCTGAAACCAATCTCTCCATAATCCCTTACACTCACCTCCGACCCACATCTCTCTCTGAGTGCATCAATAATTTCTATCATGAAGCTTCTTTGATGCTACGCAATGTGCACGGTCAGACTGACCTCAGTGAGAATGCTGAACGTGTGGCTGATGAGTGGAACACTCTGGGCACTTGGCTTGTGGCTCAAGTTCCAATTATGATGCAGCTCCTGCATGCAGAGGGAAGTCAGAGCATTGAGGCTGCAAAGTAAAGGTTTGCTCGAAGGGTGGCTCTTCATGAACAAGAACAGAGACATAAGCTTCTTGAAGCTATTGAAGAAGCCAAGAGAAAGAAAGCTCAAGCAGAAGAAGCTGCACGTCAAGCAGCAGCTCAAGCTGAACAAGCCCGATTAGAGGCAGAACGACTTGAGGCTGAGGCTGAGGCTCTTAGATGCCAAGCACTTGCACCAGTAGTGTTTACTCCTGCTGCTTCTGCTTCCATTCCAGATCCTCAAGCTGCTCAGAATGTTCCTTCCGGTTCTGCTCAGTCAAGCTCATCCAGACTCGACATCATGGAACAGCGTCTTGACATTCATGAATCCATGCTGATTAAGATGAAGCACATGATGATGGAACTTCTGCGACGAACTGATAAACCTTAGTTTTAGGATCTCTTCGTTTTTCTTTTTATTTAACATTGTTTTCTTTTTGTTAAACTCTGTTTCTTTATATTTACTTATTCTACTTTGTTCGTTTGTGATTATCTATGCATATCTATATATATTTGTGTCACATATGTTTGCAAAAATCCTTTTATTCATAATATTTTTCTGTTTACATCATACATTCTTTATGTTTACATCATCCATTCCTTCCCTAAGTCTAGAATGGAGGATCCCTCCTCATTCTTCTGCACTCCTGGCGCTGCTCTGACCTATCCTTCTCCAGACGCTCCAGTGCATGCTGGATGTTGTTGAGCCTGTCCTTTAGCTCATTCCTCTCCAGAATCTCTTCTGCGGTCTTGAGCTTCTCTTCCAAACTCTCTTTTTCTTCCAGCAGCTTGAGTTCAAGCCGGCTGAGTTCTTGCACCTCCTCCACGAAGGCAAGAAATTCCCTCAGGTCTCTCTTCACCTCTGGACGCAGGTCCTCTTCCAGCAGTGTCCGTGTCAGCTCCGCGATGGTCGTTGTACCCTCTGGATGCCTGATGTTAAGGAACAAGTCCTCCTCAAAGGCCTTCTTCCTCAGCTCTTCTAGTGCTACGATGTATGATGCCATTTTCTTACTGAAACTTGTTCGAGGTGTGAAGCTTACCTTTCTCTCCAACACTTTATATAGGCTTCACTTTCTCTCTGAAAGTTAATGCTCCTACGGTTTCTCGAGGTTAAGTTCTTGGTAACTGACCCTTCTCTTTACTCTCTTGACCGGTGGTAAACGTTCTTCTCTTGCATTAACTCTTCTATTTATTTCGCCTAACTCTGATTCTTGCATCACTTTCTTTTCCTTTAAACTTAGACCTTCTCTAAGGGGGACTACCTTGTACTTCAAGCTAAGTTTTTCACACCCCAAGCTTTTTGCTTATGACAAAAAGGGGGAGTAAACCCAGTTTTTGATGTGTAAGATGTGTTAGTGTGATTTATTTTTTCTTTTGGAGAATTTAAGAGTTCCACCTTCATGACCATAGATGTGTCACTGGGCAAATACAAGGAATACATTTCACTTCTTCTGAAGTGATTATAAGTTGACTCTGTTAACCAAGACTCTGATACCCTGTCCGTGACTCTGATTACTTATTCGCTCTGATTACTCGATTTTCATCTATGTCATAAGTTTCTCTTTCTGAACTCTTATATCATTTAGCTCAGAATCTAGACTTTACTAACGTTTTCATCAAGTATTAGATTAAGGGGGAGCTAAGCTCAGAATCAAGCAGTGACTTGAATTCAGAATGAGCAAGTTAAACTATTCACATCAGGATAAGTCTTATTCTATATCTCTAAACTCTGAGTGAATTCAGTTTAATGTTTAAGAATTGTTCATCAAAAATCTTAGTTTTGTCATCATCAAAAAGGGGGAGATTGTAAGATCAAGTTTTGATCTAGTAGTACAACTCTATGTTTTGATGATTACAAGTTAACCTTTTGATATGAACAATTGTGGTACTCTAACGTGTTTTTCTGAGTGTGCTACTTGCAGGCTCTGACCTCAACTCAATCTCACACAAATCAGAAGCACTGTGTATAAAGAGCTACCCAAGCAACGCTTTCGCATTCACCATGTTCAGTATGAACAGTGGAAAAGCTTCAGAAGTTCTGAAGTTATACAAACTCTGATGTGGACTCAGTCACGAGAAGCTCTGAAGATCCAGAAAGTCTGATAACCAAGAAACACTGAAGGCTCAGATGTTCTGATGGTGTAGAAGACTCTGAAGATCCAGAAGCTGATTAGTGAAGTTCTGATGTCCAGAAGCAAGATACTCTGAAGACCATGTTCTTCCCTCTGAGTTCAGAATCAGAAGAAACAATGGTCAGAGGATCTGGGCTTTCCCTCTGACTCTGATCAACCGGCTTCACAAGTTCCAATATGAAGCATTCCCCTGATCAGAAGTCTCCTAGGTTTAAAGGTCGTGTCGCTATCCAAGTACAAAAGCATATGTACTATCCTGACGACCTACCTAACAGTCTCAGACACAGCAGAAGCTGGATTTTCCAGAACTGCCCTCCAACGGTAGCATTTCCCATGCAACGCTCAACCCTAATCCTTGGCGTATATAAAGAGGCTGAAGACTGAAAGAAGCGGCTAGAAGCATTCACATACGCGCAAGACAAATTCAAATTCTTCTAAGCTTTCTTTCATCTGAAATTCATTGAGTTTACTATTAGCTTTTTAGAAGCAAATCTCTTGTAAACAATTCTTTGATAAACAGTTTGTTTAGTTCCTTTAGGAGATCAAGGCTGATCGGATGCTAGAGAAGACTAAGAGAGTGAATCTTAGTGTGAGCTAAGTCAGTGTAATTGTTAGTCACTTGTAGGTTTCAAGTGCAGTTGTAACTCTTACCTGATTAGTGGATTGCCTTCATTCTAAGAAGGAAGAAATCACCTTAACGGGTGGACTGGAGTAGCTTGAGTGATTTATCAAGTGAACCAGGATAAAATCCTTGTGTGCTTTTCTATCTCTTATCTTTAGCACTTAAGTTCTCGAAAGATTTGTCAAAATCTTTAAGGTGGAAGTTTTATACTGAAAACGTTATTCAAACCCCCCCTTTCTACCGTTTTTCATACCTTCACTCTCTGGGAATACAAGTTGATCAAACACCAGAAGGAACATATATCCATCAGAGCAAGTACACTAAAGAACTTCTGAAGAAGTTCAATATGCTGGAATCTACAGTGGCCAAGACTCCAATGCATCCTACATGCATTCTGGAGAAAAAAGATAAAAGTGGTAAAGTATGTCAGAAGCTCTATCGTGGCATGATAGGTTCACTTCTATACTTAACTGCATCTAGGTCAGACATACTATTTAGTGTTCATTTATGTGCTCGTTTCCAATCAGATCCAAGGGAAACCCACTTAACTGCTGTTAAGAGGATCCTAAGGTATCTGAAAGGCACCACTAACCTTGGCTTGATGTATAAGAAAACATCAGAGTATAAGCTTTCAGGTTACTGTGATGCTGATTATGCTGGAGACAGAACAGAGAGGAAAAGTACTTCCGGAAATTGTCAATTTCTGGGAAGCAATCTAGTCTCATGGGCAAGCAAGAGGCAATCAACCATTGCACTATCAACTGCAGAGGCAGAATATATCTCAGCAGCAATATGCAGCACTCAGATGCTCTGGATGAAACATCAGCTGGAGGATTATCAGATCCTTGAGAGCAATATCCCAATCTATTGTGATAACACTGCTGCAATCTCATTGAGTAAGAATCCTATCCTGCATTCAAGGGCAAAGCACATTGAGGTAAAGTATCACTTTATTAGAGATTATGTACAGAAGGGCGTACTTCTTCTGAAGTTTGTTGATACTGACCATCAATGGGCAGATATCTTTACAAAGCCCTTAGCAGAGGATAGATTTAATTTTATTCTGAAAAATCTAAACATGGACTTTTGTCCAGAGTGATGATGGATCAGAACCTCTGACTATGATACTTCTTGATCAGAAGATGTCTAGTCCAGAAGGTAACTCAATCAGAGTGTGTGTACCCACTGGTACTGACTCTGAAGCTGAGACAACAACACGTGTGTCAGTATTTCTGATGCATAGTTCCTTGTGCCCGTGTGACAGTCTGTTATGATTGCGTGTAGATGTGCTTCTCTCCTGTGTGTGATTTGTGTATTTACTGTTACTACCTATCTTTAATTTTCAACCGTTGATCTTAAATTGCTTTTTGAATCAACAACGGTTATTTGTCAAAACCCACTATACACACACGATCTCTTTCACTTCCGGTTTTCACTCTCGCTCTCTCTGCTTTTCAAAAACCGCTTATCCTCGATTTCTCTCTCGATCTCTCTTCATCTTTCAACCTTCATCTTCTACCTCAAACCTAAAACCGCTTCAAAAATGGTGAGTCAAACCAGAAGATCTACTGCAGATGCACTCCAGTTCCCTCACATGGTAGTCGGTCTAGCAACGGGTCAAAGGGGCCCTGAGAATCCGACACAAGATCAAGGTCAAGCTCAAGAGCAGATTGTTCCAATTGCAGAACGGGGCTGTGCCGTTCACTGCGTATTTGCTCCTGAGGAACTCCAAGTCCTGGCAGAATGGAGATTCGACCTCGACAACCTGGCTACAAATGGGTATGATCTTCGTCCTGAAGTCCAAGTTCAAGGTTGGGGAAATTACTTCAACAGACTTCGAGGACCGGTGTATGATAGACTGGTAAAGGAATTCTGGAAGCACGCCGACTGTGATGATACTCAGGTGGTATCTCACGTGCTTGGAAGAAAGATCATCATCACGGAGAAGTCTTTCGTGAATTTGCTGGGTGCAGACACTGCTTTTGGGTATCGTTTCCAACTCACGGAATCGAAGCTGAAACCCAGCACCAAGAATACAATCAACGAGGCCCTGTACACCAATTACAAACCGGGCAAGACGAATTACAAGGTGATGGACCTTCATCCTAAGCTCAGAATCTGGCACAAGATCCTGCTCCACTGCATAAACCAGAGACCAAAGGGCAGTTCTCCAGACTACATCAACTTCAACCAGAAAGTGATGTTGTTCTTCATCCAAGACCAGAAGAAGATCTGCCTTCCCTACTTCCTGTTCTCCTACTTGAAGGAATGTATCCGGAAGTCTCGCACCACTGCCTCCATCAAGTCAGCAATCAAGTACATCCCCTTTGGGAGACTGCTCTCAGACTTTTTCATTGAAAGCAACCTGGTGCAAGATCTGGTCCATGCTGGATGTGTAGAGGATCTGACCACCATTGTCAGTGATGTCTTCACTGCAAATTCTCTGAAGAAGATGGGCTTGGTCCAGAAGAAAATCGCCCCTGCTCGTGAAGACACATCTTCTGAAATCAGAAGTAGAAGGATGCCTCTGAATGACTACCCTCTGTGGACTCAGGCAGACAATCCTGACGCCATTAGGTGCTATGTTGAAGACCTAAGGGCTCAAGGATTCGAAATTGATCTTGATGAATTCTTCAGCAGACTGCCGCCAGCTCCAGAGTTTCCTTCTCCTCCCAAGAAGAAAGCTCAGAGGAAGATGATCCTAGAAGAATCTTCTGAGGAATCAGATGTCCCTCTGGTCAAAAAGAAGAAGAGAAAGCCTGATGATGGTGATGATAGTGATAATGAGGATGGTCCTCCTAAGAAGAAGAAGAAGCAGGTCAGAATCGTGGTGAAGCCTACTCGGGTGGAACCAGCTGCTGAAGTGGTCAGAAGGACTGAACCTCCTGCCAGAGTGACTAGATCATCAGCACATTCAAGTAAGTCTGCACTTGCTTCTGATGATGATTTGAATTTATTTGATGCACTCCCTATATCTGCCATGCTCAAACACTCCTCAAATCCCCTCACTCCTATTCCTGAATCCCAACCAGCTGCTCAAACCACCTCTCCACCACAGTCTCCAAGATCTTCATTCTTTCAACCTTCCCCTACTGAAGCACCTCTCTGGAATTTGCTTAAGAACCAACCCTCTAGGTCAGAAGAACCTACCTCTCCCATTACCATTCAGTACAACCCATTATCTTCTGAACCCATCATTCATGCACAACCAGAGCCTACCCACACAGAACCTGAGCCCAGAACCTCTGATCACTCTGTCCCAAGAGCATCAGAACGTCTGGCTCTCAAACCCACGGATACAAACTCTTCCACAGCCTTTACACCTGTATCCTTCCCAACCAATGTTGTTGATTCTTCTCCCTCCAATAACTCTGAATCCATTAGCAAATTCATGGAGGTCAGAAAAGAAAAGGTGTCTACCTTAGAAGAGTATTACCTCACCTGTCCAAGCCCTAGGAGATATCCTGGCCCTAGATCTGAACGTCTAGTTGACCCAGATGAACCTATCTTGGCCAATCCTTTACAAGAGGCAGACCCTTTGGCTCCACAAGCTCACCCTGCCCCAGACCAACAAGAGCCTATTCAACCAGAACCTGAACCCGAACAATCAATGTCTAACCAATCCTCGGTTAGATCACCCCATCCTCTGGTTGAAACTTCAGAACCTCACCTTGGAACCTCTGAACCCAATGCTCAAACGTTTCACATTGGTTCTCCACAAGGTGCCTCTGAAGCTCACAGCAGCAATCACCCAGCCTCTCCTGAAACCAATCTCTCCATAATCCCTTACACTCACCTCCGACCCACATCTCTCTCTGAGTGCATCAATAATTTCTATCATGAAGCTTCTTTGATGCTACGCAATGTGCACGGTCAGACTGACCTCAGTGAGAATGCTGAACGTGTGGCTGATGAGTGGAACACTCTGGGCACTTGGCTTGTGGCTCAAGTTCCAATTATGATGCAGCTCCTGCATGCAGAGGGAAGTCAGAGCATTGAGGCTGCAAAGTAAAGGTTTGCTCGAAGGGTGGCTCTTCATGAACAAGAACAGAGACATAAGCTTCTTGAAGCTATTGAAGAAGCCAAGAGAAAGAAAGCTCAAGCAGAAGAAGCTGCACGTCAAGCAGCAGCTCAAGCTGAACAAGCCCGATTAGAGGCAGAACGACTTGAGGCTGAGGCTGAGGCTCTTAGATGCCAAGCACTTGCACCAGTAGTGTTTACTCCTGCTGCTTCTGCTTCCATTCCAGATCCTCAAGCTGCTCAGAATGTTCCTTCCGGTTCTGCTCAGTCAAGCTCATCCAGACTCGACATCATGGAACAGCGTCTTGACATTCATGAATCCATGCTGATTAAGATGAAGCACATGATGATGGAACTTCTGCGACGAACTGATAAACCTTAGTTTTAGGATCTCTTCGTTTTTCTTTTTATTTAACATTGTTTTCTTTTTGTTAAACTCTGTTTCTTTATATTTACTTATTCTACTTTGTTCGTTTGTGATTATCTATGCATATCTATATATATTTGTGTCACATATGTTTGCAAAAATCCTTTTATTCATAATATTTTTCTGTTTACATCATACATTCTTTATGTTTACATCATCCATTCCTTCCCTAAGTCTAGAATGGAGGATCCCTCCTCATTCTTCTGCACTCCTGGCGCTGCTCTGACCTATCCTTCTCCAGACGCTCCAGTGCATGCTGGATGTTGTTGAGCCTGTCCTTTAGCTCATTCCTCTCCAGAATCTCTTCTGCGGTCTTGAGCTTCTCTTCCAAACTCTCTTTTTCTTCCAGCAGCTTGAGTTCAAGCCGGCTGAGTTCTTGCACCTCCTCCACGAAGGCAAGAAATTCCCTCAGGTCTCTCTTCACCTCTGGACGCAGGTCCTCTTCCAGCAGTGTCCGTGTCAGCTCCGCGATGGTCGTTGTACCCTCTGGATGCCTGATGTTAAGGAACAAGTCCTCCTCAAAGGCCTTCTTCCTCAGCTCTTCTAGTGCTACGATGTATGATGCCATTTTCTTACTGAAACTTGTTCGAGGTGTGAAGCTTACCTTTCTCTCCAACACTTTATATAGGCTTCACTTTCTCTCTGAAAGTTAATGCTCCTACGGTTTCTCGAGGTTAAGTTCTTGGTAACTGACCCTTCTCTTTACTCTCTTGACCGGTGGTAAACGTTCTTCTCTTGCATTAACTCTTCTATTTATTTCGCCTAACTCTGATTCTTGCATCACTTTCTTTTCCTTTAAACTTAGACCTTCTCTAAGGGGGACTACCTTGTACTTCAAGCTAAGTTTTTCACACCCCAAGCTTTTTGCTTATGACAAAAAGGGGGAGTAAACCCAGTTTTTGATGTGTAAGATGTGTTAGTGTGATTTATTTTTTCTTTTGGAGAATTTAAGAGTTCCACCTTCATGACCATAGATGTGTCACTGGGCAAATACAAGGAATACATTTCACTTCTTCTGAAGTGATTATAAGTTGACTCTGTTAACCAAGACTCTGATACCCTGTCCGTGACTCTGATTACTTATGCGCTCTGATTACTCGATTTTCATCTATGTCATAAGTTTCTCTTTCTGAACTCTTATATCATTTAGCTCAGAATCTAGACTTTACTAACGTTTTCATCAAGTATTAGATTAAGGGGGAGCTAAGCTCAGAATCAAGCAGTGACTTGAATTCAGAATGAGCAAGTTAAACTATTCACATCAGGATAAGTCTTATTCTATATCTCTAAACTCTGAGTGAATTCAGTTTAATGTTTAAGAATTGTTCATCAAAAATCTTAGTTTTGTCATCATCAAAAAGGGGGAGATTGTAAGATCAAGTTTTGATCTAGTAGTACAACTCTATGTTTTGATGATTACAAGTTAACCTTTTGATATGAACAATTGTGGTACTCTAACGTGTTTTTCTGAGTGTGCTACTTGCAGGCTCTGACCTCAACTCAATCTCACACAAATCAGAAGCACTGTGTATAAAGAGCTACCCAAGCAACGCTTTCGCATTCACCATGTTCAGTATGAACAGTGGAAAAGCTTCAGAAGTTCTGAAGTTATACAAACTCTGATGTGGACTCAGTCACGAGAAGCTCTGAAGATCCAGAAAGTCTGATAACCAAGAAACACTGAAGGCTCAGATGTTCTGATGGTGTAGAAGACTCTGAAGATCCAGAAGCTGATTAGTGAAGTTCTGATGTCCAGAAGCAAGATACTCTGAAGACCATGTTCTTCCCTCTGAGTTCAGAATCAGAAGAAACAATGGTCAGAGGATCTGGGCTTTCCCTCTGACTCTGATCAACCGGCTTCACAAGTTCCAATATGAAGCATTCCCCTGATCAGAAGTCTCCTAGGTTTAAAGGTCGTGTCGCTATCCAAGTACAAAAGCATATGTACTATCCTGACGACCTACCTAACAGTCTCAGACACAGCAGAAGCTGGATTTTCCAGAACTGCCCTCCAACGGTAGCATTTCCCATGCAACGCTCAACCCTAATCCTTGGCGTATATAAAGAGGCTGAAGACTGAAAGAAGCGGCTAGAAGCATTCACATACGCGCAAGACAAATTCAAATTCTTCTAAGCTTTCTTTCATCTGAAATTCATTGAGTTTACTATTAGCTTTTTAGAAGCAAATCTCTTGTAAACAATTCTTTGATAAACAGTTTGTTTAGTTCCTTTAGGAGATCAAGGCTGATCGGATGCTAGAGAAGACTAAGAGAGTGAATCTTAGTGTGAGCTAAGTCAGTGTAATTGTTAGTCACTTGTAGGTTTCAAGTGCAGTTGTAACTCTTACCTGATTAGTGGATTGCCTTCATTCTAAGAAGGAAGAAATCACCTTAACGGGTGGACTGGAGTAGCTTGAGTGATTTATCAAGTGAACCAGGATAAAATCCTTGTGTGCTTTTCTATCTCTTATCTTTAGCACTTAAGTTCTCGAAAGATTTGTCAAAATCTTTAAGGTGGAAGTTTTATACTGAAAACGTTATTCAAACCCCCCCTTTCTACCGTTTTTCATACCTTCACTCTCTGGGAATACAAGTTGATCAAACACCAGAAGGAACATATATCCATCAGAGCAAGTACACTAAAGAACTTCTGAAGAAGTTCAATATGCTGGAATCTACAGTGGCCAAGACTCCAATGCATCCTACATGCATTCTGGAGAAAGAAGATAAAAGTGGTAAAGTATGTCAGAAGCTCTATCGTGGCATGATAGGTTCACTTCTATACTTAACTGCATCTAGGCCAGACATACTATTTAGTGTTCATTTATGTGCTCGTTTCCAATCAGATCCAAGGGAAACCCACTTAACTGCTGTTAAGAGGATCCTAAGGTATCTGAAAGGCACCACTAACCTTGGCTTGATGTATAAGAAAACATCAGAGTATAAGCTTTCAGGTTACTGTGATGCTGATTATGCTGGAGACAGAACAGAGAGGAAAAGTACTTCCGGAAATTGTCAATTTCTGGGAAGCAATCTAGTCTCATGGGCAAGCAAGAGGCAATCAACCATTGCACTATCAACTGCAGAGGCAGAATATATCTCAGCAGCAATATGCAGCACTCAGATGCTCTGGATGAAACATCAGCTGGAGGATTATCAGATCCTTGAGAGCAATATCCCAATCTATTGTGATAACACTGCTGCAATCTCATTGAGTAAGAATCCTATCCTGCATTCAAGGGCAAAGCACATTGAGGTAAAGTATCACTTTATTAGAGATTATGTACAGAAGGGCGTACTTCTTCTGAAGTTTGTTGATACTGACCATCAATGGGCAGATATCTTTACAAAGCCCTTAGCAGAGGATAGATTTAATTTTATTCTGAAAAATCTAAACATGGACTTTTGTCCAGAGTGATGATGGATCAGAACCTCTGACTATGATACTTCTTGATCAGAAGATGTCTAGTCCAGAAGGTAACTCAATCAGAGTGTGTGTACCCACTGGTACTGACTCTGAAGCTGAGACAACAACACGTGTGTCAGTATTTCTGATGCATAGTTCCTTGTGCCCGTGTGACAGTCTGTTATGATTGCGTGTAGATGTGCTTCTCTCCTGAGTGTGATTTGTGTATTTACTGTTACTACCTATCTTTAATTTTCAACCGTTGATCTTAAATTGCTTTTTGAATCAACAACGGTTATTTGTCAAAACCCACTATACACACACGATCTCTTTCACTTCCGGTTTTCACTCTCGCTCTCTCTGCTTTTCAAAAACCGCTTATCCTCGATTTCTCTCTCGATCTCTCTTCATCTTTCAACCTTCATCTTCTACCTCAAACCTAAAACCGCTTCAAAAATGGTGAGTCAAACCAGAAGATCTACTGCAGATGCACTCCAGTTCCCTCACATGGTAGTCGGTCTAGCAACGGGTCAAAGGGGCCCTGAGAATCCGACACAAGATCAAGGTCAAGCTCAAGAGCAGATTGTTCCAATTGCAGAACGGGGCTGTGCCGTTCACTGCGTATTTGCTCCTGAGGAACTCCAAGTCCTGGCAGAATGGAGATTCGACCTCGACAACCTGGCTACAAATGGGTATGATCTTCGTCCTGAAGTCCAAGTTCAAGGTTGGGGAAATTACTTCAACAGACTTCGAGGACCGGTGTATGATAGACTGGTAAAGGAATTCTGGAAGCACGCCGACTGTGATGATACTCAGGTGGTATCTCACGTGCTTGGAAGAAAGATCATCATCACGGAGAAGTCTTTCGTGAATTTGCTGGGTGCAGACACTGCTTTTGGGTATCGTTTCCAACTCACGGAATCGAAGCTGAAACCCAGCACCAAGAATACAATCAACGAGGCCCTGTACACCAATTACAAACCGGGCAAGACGAATTACAAGGTGATGGACCTTCATCCTAAGCTCAGAATCTGGCACAAGATCCTGCTCCACGCATAAACCAGAGACCAAAGGGCAGTTCTCCAGACTACATCAACTTCAACCAGAAGGTGATGTTGTTCTTCATCCAAGACCAGAAGAAGATCTGCCTTCCCTACTTCTTGTTCTCCTACTTGAAGGAATGTATCCGGAAGTCTCGCACCACTGCCCTCCATCAAGTCAGCAATCAAGTATATCCCCTTTGGGAGACTGCTCTCAGACTTTTTCATTTGAAAGCAACCTGGTGCAAGATCTGGTCCATGCTGGATGTGTAGAGGATCTGACCACCATTGTCAGTGATGTCTTCACTGCAAATTCTCTGAAGAAGATGGGCTTGGTCCAGAAGAAAATCGCCCCTGCTCGTGAAACACATCTTCTGAAATTCAGAAAGTAGAAGGATGCCTCTGAATGACTACCCTCTGTGGACTCAGGCAGACAATCCTGACGCCATTAGGTGCTATGTTGAAGACCTAAAGGCTCAAGGATTCGAAATTGATCTTGATGAATTCTTCAGCAGACTGCCGCCAGCTCCAGAGTTTCCTTCTCCTCCCAAGAAGAAAGCTCAGAGGAAGATGATCCTAGAAGAATTCTTCTGAGGAATCAGATGTCCTCTGGTCAAAAAGAAGAAGAGAAAGCCTGATGATGGTGATGATAGTGATAATGAGGATGGTCCTCCTAAGAAGAAGAAGAAGCAGGTCAGAATCGTGGTGAAGCCTACTCGGGTGGAACCAGCTGCTGAAGTGGTCAGAAGGACTGAACCTCCTGCCAGAGTGACTAGATCATCAGCACATTCAAGTAAGTCCGCACTTGCTTCTGATGATGATTTGAATTTATTTGATGCACTCCCTATATCTGCCATGCTCAAACACTCCTCAAATCCCCTCACTCCTATTCCTGAATCCCAACCAGCTGCTCAAACCACCTCTCCACCACAGTCTCCAAGATCTTCATTCTTTCAACCTTCCCCTACTGAAGCACCTCTCTGGAATTTGCTTCAGAACCAACCCTCTAGGTCAGAAGAACCTACCTCTCCCATTACCATTCAGTACAACCCATTATCTTCTGAACCCATCATTCATGCACAACCAGAGCCTACCCACACAGAACCTGAGCCCAGAACCTCTGATCACTCTGTCCCAAGAGCATCAGAACGTCTGGCTCTCAAACCCACGGATACAGACTCTTCCACAGCCTTTACACCTGTATCCTTCCCAACCAATGTTGCTGATTCTTCTCCCTCCAATAACTCTGAATCCATTAGAAAATTCATGGAGGTCAGAAAAGAAAAGGTGTCTACCTTAGAAGAGTATTACCTCACCTGTCCAAGCCCTAGGAGATATCCTGGCCCTAGACCTGAACGTCTAGTTGACCCAAATGAACCTATCTTGGCCAATCCTTTACAAGAGGCAGACCCTTTGGCTCAACAAGCTCACCCTGCCCCAGACCAACAAGAGCCTATTCAACCAGAACCTGAACCCGAACAATCAGTGTCTAACCAATCCTCGGTTAGATCACCCCATCCTCTGGTTGAAACTTCAGAACCTCACCTTGGAACCTCTGAACCCAATGCTCAAACGTTTAACATTGGCTCTCCACAAGGTGCCTCTGAAGCTCACAGCAGCAATCACCCAGCCTCTCCTGAAACCAACCTCTCCATAATTCCTTACACTCACCTCCGACCCACATCTCTCTCTGAGTGCATCAATACTTTCTATCATGAAGCTTCTTTGATGCTACGCAATGTGCACGGTCAGACTGACCTCAGTGAGAATGCTGAACGTGTGGCTGATGAGTGGAACACTCTGGGCACTTGGCTAGTGGCTCAAGTTCCAATTATGATGCAGCTCCTGCATGCAGAGGGAAGTCAGAGCATTGAGGCTGCAAAGCAAAGGTTTGCTCGAAGGGTGGCTCTTCATGAACAAGAACAGAGACATAAGCTTCTTGAAGCTATTGAAGAAGCCAAGAGAAAGAAAGCTCAAGCAGAAGAAGCTGCACGTCAAGCAGCAGCTCAAGCTGAACAAGCCCGATTAGAGGCAGAACGACTTGAGGCTGAGGCTGAAGCTCTTAGATGCCAAGCACTTGCACCAGTAGTGTTTACTCCTGCTGCTTCTGCTTCCATTCCAGATTCTCAAGCTGCTCAGAATGTTCCTTCCGGTTCTGCTCAGTCAAGCTCATCCAGACTCGACATCCATGGAACAGCGTCTTGACATTCATTGAATCCATGCTGATTAAGATGAAGCACATGATGATGAACTTCTGCGACGAACTGATAAAACCTTAGTTTTAGGATCTCTTCGTTTTTCTTTTTATTTAACATTGTTTTCTTTTTGTTAAACTCTGTTTCTTTATATTTACTTATTCTACTTTGTTCGTTTGTGATTATCTATGCATATCTATATATATTTGTGTCACATATGTTTGCAAAAATCCTTTTATTCATAATATTTTTCTGTTTACATCATACATTCTTTATGTTTACATCATCCATTCCTTCCCAAGTCTAGAATGGAGGATCCCTCCTCATTCTTCTGCACTCCTGGCGCTGCTCTGACCTATCCTTCTCCAGACGCTCCAGTGCATGCTGGATGTTGTTGAGCCTGTCCTTTAGCTCATTCCTCTCCAGAATCTCTTCTGCGGTCTTGAGCTTCTCTTCCAAACTCTCTTTTTTTCTTCCAGCAGCTTGAGTTCAAGCCGGCTGAGTTCTTGCACCTCCTCCACGAAGGCAAGAAATTCCCTCAGGTCTCTCTTCACCTCTGGACGCAGGTCCTCTTCCAGCAATGTCCGTGTCAGCTCCGCGATGGTCGTTGTACCCTCTGGATGCCTGATGTTAAGGAACAAGTCCTCCTCAAAGGCCTTCTTCCTCAGCTCTTCTAGTGCTACGATGTATGATGCCATTTTCTTACTGAAACTTGTTCGAGGTGTGAAGCTTACCTTTCTCTCCAACACTTTATATAGGCTTCACTTTCTCTCTGAAAGTTAATGCTCCTACGGTTTCTCGAGGTTAAGTTCTTGGTAACTGACCCTTCTCTTTACTCACTTGACCGGTGGTAAACGTTCTTCTCTTGCATTAACTCTTCTATTTATTTCGCCTAACTCTGATTCTTGCATCATTTTCTTTTCCTTTAAACTTAGACCTTCTCTAAGGGGGAGTACCTTGTACTTCAAGCTAAGTTTTTTCACACCCCAAGCTTTTTGCTTATGACAAAAAGGGGGAGTAAACCCAGTTTTTGATGTGTAAGATGTGTTAGTTGATTTATTTTTCTTTTGGAGAATTTAAGAGTTCCACCTTCATGACCATAGATGTGTCACTGGGCAAATACAAGGAATACATTTCACTTCTTCTGAAGTGATTATAAGTTGACTCTTACCCAAGACTCTGATACCCTGTCCGTGACTCTGATTACTTATGCGCTCTGATTACTCGATTTCATCTATGTCATAAGTTTTTCTCTCTGAACTCTTAAACCATTTAGCTCAGAATCTAGACTTTACTAACGTTTTGCATCAAGTATTAGATTCAGGGGGAGCTAAGCTCAGAATGAGCAAGATAAACTATTCACATCAGGATAAGTATTATTCTATATCTCTAAACTCTGAGTGAATTCAGTTTAATGTTTAAGAATTGTTCATCAAAAATCTTAGTTTTGTCATCATCAAAAAGGGGGAGATTGTAAGATCAAAGTTTTTGATCTAGTAGTACAACTCTATGTTTTGATGATTACAAGTTAACCTTTTGATATGAACAATTGTGGGTACTCTAACGTGTTTTTCTGAGTGTGCTATTTGACAGGCTCTGACCTCAACTCAATCTCACACAAATCAGAGCACTGTGTATAAAGAGCAACCCAAGCAACGCTTTCGCATTCACCATGTTCAGTATGAACAGTGGAAAAAGCTTCAGAAGTTCTGAAGTTATACAAACTCTGATGTGGACTCAGTCACGAGAAGCTCTGAAGATCCAGAAAGTCTGATAACCAAGAAACACTGAAGGCTCAGATGTTCTGATGGTGTAGAAGACTAAGATCCAGAAGCTGATTAGTGAAGTTCTGATGTCCAGAAGCAAGATACTCTGAAGACCATGTTCTTCCCTCTGAGTTCAGAATCAGAAGAAACAATGGTCAGAGGATCTGGGCTTTCCCTCTGACTCTGATCAACCGGCTTCACAAGTTCCAATATGAAGCATTCCCCTGATCAGAAGTCTCCTAGGTTTAAAGGTCGCGTCGCTATCCAAGTACAAAAGCATATACTATCCTGACGACCTACCTAACAGTCTCAGACCAGCAGAAGCTGGATTTTCCAGAACTGCCTCCAACGGTAGCATTTCCCATGCAACGCTCAACCCTAATCCTTGGAGTATATAAAGAGGCTGAAGACTGAAAGAAACGGCTAGAAGCATTCACATACGCGCAAGACAATTAAATTCTTCTAAGTTTTCTTTCATCTGAAATTCATTGAGTTTACTATTAGCTTTTTAGAAGCAAATCTCTTGTAAACAATTCTTTGATAAACAGTTTGTTAGTTCCTTTAGGAGATCAAGGTTTGATCGGATCCTAGAGAAGACTAAGAGAGTGAATCTTAGTGTGAGCTAAGTCAGTGTAATTGTTAGTCACTTGTAGGTTTCAAGTGCAGTTGTAACTCTTACCTGATTAGTGGATTGCCTTCATTCTAAGAAGGAAGAAATCACCTTAACGGGTGGACTGGAGTAGCTTGAGTGATTTATCAAGTGAACCAGGATAAAATCCTTGTGTGCTTTCCTATCTCTTATCTTTAGCACTTAAGTTCTCGAAAGATTTGTCAAAATCTTTAAGGTGGAAGTTTTATACTGAAAACGTTATTCAAACCCCCCCTTTCTACCGTTTTTCATACCTTCACTTGGTTGCTCGTCAAAAGAAGGCTCGATTTGAGGGCCAGATGGTGGCGCTGGTGGATCGGTTAGCACCCATGCAAGCTAGATATGACGGATACAGAGCCATTTTTTTCCTTTTAGGCTTCTAGTTTTATTTGTATTTTGCCATACCTTAGTTTTTCCTGATCAATGAATGTGATTTGGCAATTTTAACGCTTATGTTTCATTTGATTTTAAGCTCGTGCAACATTGGCTTATATGCTTTTAAATACTTGCCATT
>NC_080045.1:63986221-64063721 GCF_012489685.1 Lotus japonicus
GTTGATGAACTGATGTTATGATGATTTCCATGACTTGTGTTGTTGAGATATTGTTGAATTGTGCGTTTTGACGCGACTTCGGAGTGGGGATTCATTGATCTGGTGATCTTTGATATTTCGGGTTGGATGAACAACCCTAGGCAAGTTCAAACTTGAGGTTTGAGGCTTAGCCATTTGTTCGTATTCTTAGACTTTCCCCGGGAATTTCTTTTGGGTGGTTTGTCTTTGGAAAACCTAGAATGAATAGAATTTCGAAAAATAGAGACTTTGGGAAACTTAGACTTTGAGAAATAAACTCATAACTTGACTAATTCAATTCGAAACATTTTTATTAACGAATAAGCATAGGAGAACGAAAGGGGGAAAATAATTGCGAAAGACTGGGAAAAGTCGACTTTTGTTGTGGGTTTTGGAATTGGGGAAAGCCACTGAGGTGAGCTACGGTGATGATTGAAAGTCACCGAGTACTCTAGTACTCTTGTTATTCAAGTTGTGTTGTATTGACCGACACTAACTCTTGGGTTTTGTTGTTCGAGTTGTGTTGTATTGACCGACACTAACTCTGGGTTTTGGGTGTTGGAGTTGTGTTGTATTGACCGGCACTAACTCCGAGTCGTGTTGTATTGACCGACACTGACTCTGGTTTTGATTTTGGGTTTTGTTATTGGAGTTGTGTTGTATTGACCGGCACTAACTCCGAGTTGTGTTGTATTGACCAACACTAACTCTTGGGTTTGTTTTGAGTTTGGGTTTGAGCTAAACACTTATGTGGTGAGGACGATTCGATGTTTGGCTAACCATATTGCATCAATCGGGTGAATAACGGGAATGGTTCACCTGTGCATCTCATGGTGAATAACGGGAATGGTTCACCAATGCATTAATGATGAATAACGGGAATGGTTCATCATACGGTGAATAACGGGAATGGTTCACCAAGGATGAATAACGGGAATGGTTCATCCAGGATGAATAACGGGAATGGTTCATCCATAGTGAAGAACAGGAATGCTTCACTTGTGGCGAACGGGAACGCGTCACAATCCGGATCATGATTGCATTTCACGCATACATTCATTCTAACTGAGATTGTGTGCTGTGTGATTTATTGAAGCATTGTTAGAGCCATAACATGCTAGGATTATCTATATGTTTATATAACAACATATATATCTATACCCCATATCACATGTTGAGTGTATATCTACTTTATTCTGTGAGTTGACCCTAGCGCCTTGGCTTTGGTTTCATGTTTGTGTTTGGGCGGTCGGCCTGCTGCCAGACATCGACGGTGGATTGGGTTTCGATGGTCTCTCCCTCGGGGGGGGGGGGATCAGGTTTGAGCTGGTTGATCGATGTAACACCCCAATTTCTCAACTGAGGAGTCACATTAGTAACCTAACAAAGTCTAAGGACCAATCTGCAATCCCTAAAAACCAAGGGAATTTTTTTCTGTAAAACAACTAAACACTTCGGCTAAAAGGTTGGAAACATACCATAACTTTATTTAGATAACTTGTTTCCCGATATACAGTAATAATAGTTTACAATACCATAAGTAAGGTTCAGAATAAACATGCGCACTTTAACAGTGGCGGAAGCAAGACTTTAATAACAGAGTTCTCATAAAGTAAAAGAGACTCCAACATAATCCACAAGAAGAGAAGCAAAGCTGCTTCTCATACCTCTACTCCACCGCTTACAACTCGATCTCCAACTCGAGTAGCTATGCCTCGGCGGAAGGATCTCCATCGCCTAATAGCGTTAAGCGCCCAAACAACAAGTAGCAAATAGAAAGGGTTAACTCCATGCAATTACCATGTATAAAAGAGAAAAATCATGCTGTTCGAATTTAATTACCTGGCATGGTAAATAACTAGCAACATAACTCAACTCATATATCAACAACTTAAACATAAATCGGACTCAGATAATAATAACCTCAACAATGTAACATCAAATCAGATATCAATAAACCAATACGAAAATCCAACAACATAGGGTCAGGTGTTAGTTCCCTATAATGCAACTATATGCTGCTAACAAAATGGATCGATCAATATCGTCTCTCAAGACGGGACAATGATAGGACACACCTCCTCATCGCCACTTATAACGTCATACATGACGGGACAATCATAGGACACACCTCCTAATCGCCACTTAACGTCACACAAGACGGGACAATCATAGGACACACCTCCTGATAGCCACTTAGCACCTCGCAAGATGAGACAATGATAGGACACACCTCCTCATCGCCACTTGACTCAAGCCCTATATGCCAAGTCAGACAATAACAAAGCCCACCCAAGGACCAATCCAAAGTAACCACATGTTCCATCCACTAGGAAGCAGTAACGACAGAAACCAGTAAACGGCCGAAGCCTCTCAGAAAACATTTTCCAAATTCAGCATAATAATCATAATCATCTGCCAATCAATATAAACATCTTCATCTCAAACACAGGCAGTGCGATAAAAGCATGCAAGACTCAAAGACGCTCTAAAACCGAGTTACCCTTACCTTCGTGAGTAGAAGTTGGGCATGGAAATTGCGAACCTAGAACAAAGAAAACACAATCATCAACACAAGCTTCACTAGGAGCAACACGATCTACTAATACTAATCGAAATCGTAAAGAAAGCCTCTAAAGCTTCAGAGTTCCTATTTAGGCACAAATTGACAACGGAGACTTCGTTCGCTAAAACGAGCATAACTCGAGCTACAGAACTCAGAATGACACGAAACCGGCGCCAAAATTTCGACAATTGAAAGAGCTACGCAATGGCTCAGGTCATAGAGACCCAAAAATTATTTTTGGACACGGTACCCAAGCAATTAGGTTTCGGCCACTATGGAAAATAGGGTTTTCGAACTTTTTCTTCGATCTAAATCAATTCACAAGGTAGTTTTAGGGTAAAACTAAGGCAAAGAAATTGTCGGAACAATTTTCGGACAATCGGGTCGAAATACGACTATCCAGGGGCATTTTGGTCCAAAATAAAGGCTCAAAACTTCAAAGTTATCAGTTCGGAAAACAAATTTGACAGCATTGATCCTCATGACATCCGTGACAACAAATCCTAAAGGCACGAAGTCAGATTACAGCTTTTCGACAATAAAGTTTCGAAATGTGCGACTAATGGGGTTTTGAATCAATTTTTCAGATCTTGGACAACTGAATCGCAATCGGCGATTACTGACAGAGGTTTTAGACTCATGGGAACATAAGGAACATAACCCAACCAAGAAATCAAGGAAATCGGACAATTTTAGAAAAAGCTCAAAACTGTGAGCACAGAAACGACTTCAGAAACGCAACAGAAACAGTAAACAGAGGTAGGATTCATGCTAGTCACCTCAATACCTAGAAGTAGGGACGAACTGCACGAAGATTGGTCAAGTTTTCGCGAAAATTTCTCCTCTCCTCCTCTCTCCTTGCTCGCGGCCTTGAATGGGTGAGAATGAAGAGATTTTGCTTTTTCGAGCTATTTATAGGCGGGTGAAATCGCGGGAAAATGAAAATTTCGCGATTCCGATTTTTGCAGCACGTCCACCGAGGAATTTTAAGAGAGATTCTGGCGTCAGAATTCCAGAACTCAAAACAATTATCTATGATTTGGGAAAAACGATATCAAAAATCCCAAAGGCGGTGTAAGTTAATCTGTCCCGTTAAACTACTTTTTGCTGTGATGCTCAGACGACAAAACTTCCTTCTGAAGAAAGATTGGAAATGTCGAAACAAATCTGGCAACGCGGACGGAAACTTCGTTAGAAGTCCCGAATAGAAAAAGTCTTCATCCATCGCTCGAATCTAGGGTTTCGAAGCAAGGAAATTAGCGTCGTCGGACTTCCGAAAAGTGAATACTATCGTGCGTACAGTCTAGAGTTCCGAAATGAAACGCTGGTCGAAGGAAAAATAAAGAAAATCTTTAAATTTTCCAAGGATTCGAAATCTCACTTAAAACGTTGCTCTAAAGCGAAATTAGCCTATTCTGGACACGCTTGCCATAAGGCGGGTGTGCAGACGACTCGCTCTAATTCCTAAAATGACTACGCAACATTCCTCAAGCAATTCCTGAACTTTCTTCTTCATTAATCTTTCTCAAATATCAAACTCCTGTCACGCTTACACTGATTCTACGCGTGAGTCGGAAATTAGCTTGTTCTGAAAATCCAGGTCTTACAATACTACCCCCCAAAAAGAAAGTTTCGTCCTCGAAACTTAAGGCTCAGTGAAGAGTTCCGGATACTGTTCCTTCATCCTCTCTTCTAGTTCCCAAGTAGCATCGCCCGTGACTTGGTTCCAAATCACTTTTACCAGAGGAACCTGCTTGTTCCTCAACTGCTTGATCCTACGTTCCTCAATCCTCATTGGTGCCACTTCAAAAGACAAGTTGTCTCTAAGCTGAATATCATCTTCCTTGATGATGTGAGAGGGATCAGGAATATACTTCCTCAATTGTGACACGTGTAGCACATCATGAATCTTGGAAAGAAAAGGTGGCAACGCAATCCGATAAGCTACTTTACCGACTCGCTCGATAATCTGATACGGTCCAATGAACTTCGGTGTCAGCTTCCTCGACTTTATCGCTCTTCCCACTCCGGTAGTTGGTGTCACGCGAAGAAACACATGGTCTCCCGCCTCAAACTCTAACTCTCTCCGTCGTGTGTCAGCATAACTCTTCTGTCGACTCTGTGACGTCCTCATCTTCTCTTGTATTTGCTTTACTTTCTCAGTAGTTTGTTGTACTAATTCAGGTCCAACGAGAAGATGTTCGCCATCTTGAAACCAACATAAAGGAGTTCTACATCTCCTCCCATACAAAGCCTCATAAGGTGCCATTCCAATACTAGCATGAAAACTGTTGTTATAAGTAAACTCGATCAACGGCAACAGCTCATCCCAGCTTTCTTGACTATCCAGAACACAGGCTCGCAGCAAGTCTTCCAATGACTGTATTGTCCTCTCTGTCTGTCCATCCGTCTGAGGGTGATAGGCAGAGCTCAACCTCAACTTCGTCCCAAGCGCCTCGTGCAACGCCTTCCAGAAATGCGAAGTAAACTTCGGATCTCTGTCAGAAACAATACTCGATGGTACTCCATGAAGTCGTACAATCTCAGCGACATACACTTTTGCAAGTGCCTCCACATTGAACGTGGTCTTCACCGGTATGAAATGTGCTGACTTCGTCAGACGGTCCACAATGACCCAAATGGAATCAAATCTCTTCCTCGTAGCTGGCAAAGCTACCACGAAATCCATAGAGATACTGTCCCACTTCCACTCCGGCACATCAAGTGACTGTAACATACCCGCTGGATTTTGATGTTCTATCTTCGCCTTCTGACATGTCAGACATGCCGCCACAAACTCTGCTACATTCTTCTTCATTCCTGGCCACCAAAAATTCAACTTTAGATCTTGATACATCTTTGTCGATCCCGGATGAATACTCAATCTGCTCTTGTGACCTTCGTCAAGAATCATCCTTCTCAACTCCATGTCCAATGGTACGCAGACACGTCCTTTGCAACGCAGAATGTTGTCAGTTCCTACCTCAAAATCCGGCGCTTTTCCCGAAATGATCAAGTTCCGTTTCTCGCTCAGCTCCTCATCTAACAGTTGTTTCACCTTGATCTCGTTCAGAAAATCACTAGTGATCGTCACCATCCCAAAGCTCAATTTTCCAGGTGTCACTTGCATACCCAAACTGAGGTCGCGAAAAGTCTCGATAAGTTCCAATTCCTTAATCATCAACGATGAAACATGAATTGTCTGGCGACTCAGTGCGTCTGCTACAACATTTGCTTTTCCTGGGTGGTACAACAAAGTGAAATCATAGTCCTTGATGAATTCCACCCAACGCCTTTGTCTCATATTCAGATCCTTCTGATCGAACAGGTACTTCAAGCTCTTATGATCACTAAAAACAGTGAAAGTGCTCCCATAAAGATAGTGCCTCCAAATCTTGAGCGCAAATACCACAGCCGCTAACTCCAAATCGTGCGTAGGATAGTTCCGTTCATGTATCTTCAATTGCCTTGAAGAATAAGCCACAGCCTTTCGGTGTTGCATCAACACACAACCCAAACCTTGGTACGAAGCATCGCAGTAAACCTCGTAGGGTTCCTTCTCTTGTGGTAATGTCAGAACTGGCGCGGTCGTCAAACGCTTCTTCATATCTTGGAAACTCTGTTCACAATCCTCTGTCCAAGCAAAAGGTTGGTTCTTCCGGGTGAGTTTCGTCAATGGTCCTGCAATCTTAGCAAAACCTTCGATGAATCGTCGGTAATATCCAGCTAAACCGATGAAACTCCTTATATCTGTCACAGTCTTAGGACGCTCCCATGCAAGTACCGCTTCCACTTTACTGGGATCCACAGCAATACCCTCCTTTGAGATGACATGTCCTAAAAACTTTACTTCTTCGAGCCAAAATTCACACTTTGTCGCGTTAGCATACAATACCTTATCCCGAAGAACTTGTAATACTTGACGTAGATGTTCCTCGTGTTCTTCACGATTCCTCGAGTAGATCAAGATGTCGTCGATGAACACCACAACGAAGCGATCCAAGAATGGATGAAAGATCCTATTCATGTAGTCCATGAATACAGCTGGTGCATTCGTAACTCCAAGCGGCATCACCAAGTACTCATAGTGCCCATAGCGTGTCCTAAACGCCGTCTTTTGAATATCCTCATCCTTGACTCTAATCTGGTGATATCCCGATCTCAGGTCAATCTTCGAGAAAATAGCAGCACCCTTCAACTGATCCATCAAATCGTCAATCCTTGGCAACGGATAACGGTTCTTTATCGTGACTTTGTTCAACTGTCGATAATCCACACAAAGTCGCGATCTTCCGTCTTTCTTCTTCACAAGCAGCACTGACGCTCCCCACGGAGAAACGCTAGGTCGGATAAACCCCTTCTTGGTTAAATCTTCGAGTTGACTCTTCAGCTCAGTCAGTTCTGCCGGTGCCATACGATACGGTGCGATTGATATAGGTCCAGTGCCTGGGACTATATCAATTGTGAACTCCATATCTCTGACCAGAGGTATTCCAGGTACGTCTTCGGGGAACACATCCTCGAAATCTTGCACAACAGCAATTCCGTGTACTCCATTCTCCTTAGCTTCCACCACGGTTGTAGACATGAGAGAACTCAAAGCTCCTTTCCTCAAAGAAAGCTTTGAAAAGTACGAGTTCAGGAACTCAGCGAGTCCAGCATCGGGAAAGATAATTACCTTATTGGCGCAATCAAGAAGAACATGATGGTGGGACAACCAATCCATGCCTATGATCACATCCAATCCCTTGAGAGGTAAACAGATTAAGTTTGCTACAAACTTCTTATCTAGGTACATCCAAGGACATTCCAGACATGCAGTGTTAGTTACTAGACTCTTAGATGCAGGGGTAGACACTGTCAAGTCAAACGGTAGCTTTGACACTTCTAGCTTTAACCTTGCCGCACAAGCTATATCTATAAATGAATGCGTAGCACCAGAATCAAATAGCGCGATAAGGGAATTACCCGCAATCTCGCAGGTACTGCGGATCAGACCATCGTCTTCCTCAGCTTCAGTTCCACTGATCGAGTAGACCCTTCCACCAGCAGTAGGCCTCCTAGCCCCAGCAACATTTGCAGCAGCCTCAACTTTAGGAATCCTGCACTCTGCAGCAGTGTGGCCTGGCTTGTTGCAGTTCCAACACGCCGCAAGACTCTCAGAACAGTGGTTGGCATAGTGCCCCTTTTTGTTGCACCTGAAGCAAGTCACATCCTCCCGATTCCCAGATGGGGTTCTTAGTGCAATTGCATTTCCACCAGCAGGATAAAAGGACCCAGAAGTTGTCCCCCTACCCTGAGGACGAACATACGGCTTCTTCTGGAAATGCCTACCCTTGTCACCTCTTCCTTGGTTAGTCCTAGCCGGACCTCCACTTCCTTGGTAAGGCTTGTTCAGACCTTGGAATTTGCCCCTTACATTATCAATGGCCTCAATCCCCTTGGTCTTCTCCACCAGCACTTGGTAGCGATTCAGTCCTAGCGGTTGCACCGCCCTCTGCAGCTCATAACACAGCCCCTCAATGAATCGCTCACACATGTAGCCTTCATCAATCTGTCCTCTAAAGTAACGGAAGTGTTTAGCCAATGACTCCAACTTTGCAGCATACTCAGCAACGGTCATGCCTCCTTGACGGAGTCTCAGAAATTGTGCTTCCTTAGCGGCTCTAGCACTTCTAGGAAAGTACTTGTCCAAGAAAGCTCCACGGAAACACTCCCAAGTGATGGCTTGATGGTCAGCCTCCATCATAGCCCTAGCCCCACGCCACCAATACTCAGCTTCACCCGTTAGCAGGTAGGTTGCATAATCAACTTTCATCTCTGCAGTTGTACGCAAGAAGGTAAAGATCTTCTCCAACTCTTGGAGCCATAAGTCAGCTTCTTCCGGATCGAAGCCCCCAGAGAACTTCGGCGGATCCTGACGCTTGAAATCATTCAGACCCCTGGTCTGAGCAGCAGCTAATTCACGTTCCTCCCGCTGAACACGGCGAGCATTCTCTTCAGCTTGGTTTTGTGCAGCCACCAAAGCAGCAGTAGCAGCACGTTGAGCTTCAGCTTCCTCCCTTGCAGCAGTGTTAGTAACTTGTTGTGCCATAAGGGCAGTCATATTAGCAATAGCTTGCTCCATCGGATTCATGCTGTCTGAACCTTGAGTCTCGATCGGTTGTGGAAACCTCCTGTTCCTGTTTTCATGAACAGTCAAAGACCACAACAGATACTCATGCCAGAACAACACAAAGTTCTATAATAACTAACTATGTATATACTTATATCAAATGTATAATTAACAATAACTAGCATAAGGTTATTCACTTACGAATAACCTTCAAAAATAATCTATATAAACAGTAATCAAGCACACTCTTCCTCCGATTGACACCCCATCAATCGGTCTCAGAGTTCAAACATCTTAAGCAGGCACTCTACCCAAAAGCTCTGGTTTTCTAGACCAAAGCTCTGATACCACAATTGTAACACCCCAATTTCTCAACTGAGGAGTCACATTAGTAACCTAACAAAGTCTAAGGACCAATCTGCAATCCCTAAAAACCAAGGGAATTTTTTTCTGTAAAACAACTAAACACTTCGGCTAAAAGGTTGGAAACATACCATAACTTTATTTAGATAACTTGTTTCCCGATATACAGTAATAATAGTTTACAATACCATAAGTAAGGTTCAGAATAAACATGCGCACTTTAACAGTGGCGGAAGCAAGACTTTAATAACAGAGTTCTCATAAAGTAAAAGAGACTCCAACATAATCCACAAGAAGAGAAGCAAAGCTGCTTCTCATACCTCTACTCCACCGCTTACAACTCGATCTCCAACTCGAGTAGCTATGCCTCGGCGGAAGGATCTCCATCGCCTAATAGCGTTAAGCGCCCAAACAACAAGTAGCAAATAGAAAGGGTTAACTCCATGCAATTACCATGTATAAAAGAGAAAAATCATGCTGTTCGAATTTAATTACCTGGCATGGTAAATAACTAGCAACATAACTCAACTCATATATCAACAACTTAAACATAAATCGGACTCAGATAATAATAACCTCAACAATGTAACATCAAATCAGATATCAATAAACCAATACGAAAATCCAACAACATAGGGTCAGGTGTTAGTTCCCTATAATGCAACTATATGCTGCTAACAAAATGGATCGATCAATATCGTCTCTCAAGACGGGACAATGATAGGACACACCTCCTCATCGCCACTTATAACGTCATACATGACGGGACAATCATAGGACACACCTCCTAATCGCCACTTAACGTCACACAAGACGGGACAATCATAGGACACACCTCCTGATAGCCACTTAGCACCTCGCAAGATGGGACAATGATAGGACACACCTCCTCATCGCCACTTGACTCAAGCCCTATATGCCAAGTCAGACAATAACAAAGCCCACCCAAGGACCAATCCAAAGTAACCACATGTTCCATCCACTAGGAAGCAGTAACGACAGAAACCAGTAAACGGCCGAAGCCTCTCAGAAAACATTTTCCAAATTCAGCATAATAATCATAATCATCTGCCAATCAATATAAACATCTTCATCTCAAACACAGGCAGTGCGATAAAAGCATGCAAGACTCAAAGACGCTCTAAAACCGAGTTACCCTTACCTTCGTGAGTAGAAGTTGGGCATGGAAATTGCGAACCTAGAACAAAGAAAACACAATCATCAACACAAGCTTCACTAGGAGCAACACGATCTACTAATACTAATCGAAATCGTAAAGAAAGCCTCTAAAGCTTCAGAGTTCCTATTTAGGCACAAATTGACAACGGAGACTTCGTTCGCTAAAACGAGCATAACTCGAGCTACAGAACTCAGAATGACACGAAACCGGCGCCAAAATTTCGACAATTGAAAGAGCTACGCAATGGCTCAGGTCATAGAGACCCAAAAATTATTTTTGGACACGGTACCCAAGCAATTAGGTTTCGGCCACTATGGAAAATAGGGTTTTCGAACTTTTTCTTCGATCTAAATCAATTCACAAGGTAGTTTTAGGGTAAAACTAAGGCAAAGAAATTGTCGGAACAATTTTCGGACAATCGGGTCGAAATACGACTATCCAGGGGCATTTTGGTCCAAAATAAAGGCTCAAAACTTCAAAGTTATCAGTTCGGAAAACAAATTTGACAGCATTGATCCTCATGACATCCGTGACAACAAATCCTAAAGGCACGAAGTCAGATTACAGCTTTTCGACAATAAAGTTTCGAAATGTGCGACTAATGGGGTTTTGAATCAATTTTTCAGATCTTGGACAACTGAATCGCAATCGGCGATTACTGACAGAGGTTTTAGACTCATGGGAACATAAGGAACATAACCCAACCAAGAAATCAAGGAAATCGGACAATTTTAGAAAAAGCTCAAAACTGTGAGCACAGAAACGACTTCAGAAACGCAACAGAAACAGTAAACAGAGGTAGGATTCATGCTAGTCACCTCAATACCTAGAAGTAGGGACGAACTGCACGAAGATTGGTCAAGTTTTCGCGAAAATTTCTCCTCTCCTCCTCTCTCCTTGCTCGCGGCCTTGAATGGGTGAGAATGAAGAGATTTTGCTTTTTCGAGCTATTTATAGGCGGGTGAAATCGCGGGAAAATGAAAATTTCGCGATTCCGATTTTTGCAGCACGTCCACCGAGGAATTTTAAGAGAGATTCTGGCGTCTGAATTCCAGAACTCAAAACAATTATCTATGATTTGGGAAAAACGATATCAAAAATCCCAAAGGCGGTGTAAGTTAATCTGTCCCGTTAAACTACTTTTTGCTGTGATGCTCAGACGACAAAACTTCCTTCTGAAGAAAGATTGGAAATGTCGAAAAAAATCTGGCAACGCAGACGGAAACTTCGTTAGAAGTCCCGAATAGAAAAAGTCTTCATCCATCGCTCGAATCTAGGGTTTCGAAGCAAGGAAATTAGCGTCGTCGGACTTCCGAAAAGTGAATACTATCGTGCGTACAGTCTAGAGTTCCGAAATGAAATGCTGGTCGAAGGAAAAATAAAGAAAATCTTTAAATTTTCCAAGGATTCGAAATCTCACTTAAAACGTTGCTCTAAAGCGAAATTAGCCTATTCTGGACACGCTTGCCATAAGGCGGGTGTGCAGACGACTCGCTCTAATTCCTAAAATGACTACGCAACATTCCTCAAGCAATTCCTGAACTTTCTTCTTCATTAATCTTTCTCAAATATCAAACTTCTGTCACGCTTACACTGATTCTACGCGTGAGTCGGAAATTAGCTTGTTCTGAAAATCCAGGTCTTACAATCGACATGCCCCCACCGCTTGGGTGATCGATCTTGTGGGTCATCAGGCGACGCACCGGGGAAGGGTCATGGAGGACCGGACTGACGAGCGTGGACGTCTGACGAAAGGAGTTCTGCGACGCATGGAGCTGAGCTTCAACTTGCCGACTTCAGTTCGCTGTGGACTCGGTACCGGGAGGGTAGGTTTAGGCATGCGTCATATTTTGTGTAGAGCTCTGATTCGTTTTGCTTTGGGACTGGGTAGGTTCCCGACGCATGACTTTTTGTGTGGTTCTCTTACCGAGGAATCACAGTGAGTCAGTCGGACCATAGGGGTCTTTGCCTAGGCCATTCTGAGGCCGACTTTCTTTTGGATGACTGTACTTGTGGCACTTTTACTCACACTTCTGGATCTGTATATATTTGCCTACGGGGCACACTACTTTGGAGTCACTGCGAGTGCGCGTGACGTGGAAGTGCAGCTGAGGCTGTACATGTTTATATTTGATGTATATTGGTTAGTTAGTGTTGAGTTTTGTCTTTATTTCTTTATCGCTTTTATTTAAAGGAATCAATCGAGAAAAAATATTACCTGTTTTCCGCGTAAAGTTTATTTTTGGTTACTAAAGTGACACCTGGAAATCGGGGTGTTACAACCTGGATCTGGAACCTGAAAGAGGTTATCGTTGTTTTTAGATCTGTGACATGAAGTAAGCAAGACTGAAGGTTATAAGGATCATGGATTTGGAATTTGACACCCCTTTCTACCAAATTTTGTTCTATCAAGCCTTCTCATTGCATATCCAGCATTACGTTCCTCTTACATGATCCTTAATGTTTTTGTTGTGATTTAAATGAGTGTTAATAGATTAATGAGTTGATTCAGAAATTGGGTTTCAATGTTTTGGGTTTTGATGGTGTTGAAGCCTGAAGGTGAACGAAGAGGATTGAAAATATAAGTTTTTTTTAATTTTTTTTTCAAAAACCGTTAAAATTTGGATAGAATAGGGGTGAAGGACCAAAAGTGATGTCGTTTGACAAAGTGAGGGAAGTTTTTTTGCTATTTTTTTACTTTAGGGACGATAACCGCACAAAAGGCAAATGTGAGGGACCAAAAGTGCAATTAAGCCGAGAAGGGAATCACACAATATTGCTTCAGAACAGATCAAGTACAATACCCTGCAGCACCATAAAAACCAGCATGCAAAAAAAGACAAGAAGCAATACCACACCGCACACAACTTACACCCAAGAAAACTATGCCAAGCATAAACTCATGGACCCTCCTCGACCTCCACCTCCCACATAGCTTGTTCCTCAAAAGTAAACAACTATCTCTCAAGCCACGAAATTCCTGGCTTTCACACAGCCCCTGGCTGCAATAATCAACTCCAATTTTACTCTGAAATCTTATCTATTCATATTATTCAATTAATTATTTAAAAATAATCACTACAATATTTAATCAATTTAAACATCATATATTCCCTTATAATTTTGAACATTTTCCTTAATTTTTACAATTCATTATTCAATGCAAAATATATTTATATTGCACGAAGAGCTTTGTTCCCAAGATATTCTCTTATCAATTCATGATCTTTGTTTCTCGAAAAAAAAAATTATAATGCACCAGATATATACGTATTTTTATTATATTTTGAAACAAGATATATACGTAACTGGTAAATTAAAAAAACAATCCAACACAAAAATTATATCAATCTGACACTGAAACTCAAAATATGATATTTTATTATCCAATCAAAGAATTATATCTAGATCACTAGTACAATTCTTAAACCCTTTATTTATCATGATGATATTAAGAAAATAATTAGCAATAACAATGACAATAATGTTTGTGCCAAATACGTTTGCAGAATCCTCCATTCCAGCAGGACTTCCCATTTGAGCAAAGTTCATTACAACGTTTGTCAGCTTCAGTATTTGGAATGCAGTCAGACATATGGTTGTCACTGCAGCAATTAAAACTCATTGCTTCCTCACAACCTGATTCCACATAAATTAAGTTTACATAAGAATTATGCATTGTAAATAACTACCAATCGTAAGGATAAAAAAGAAATTATGATGACTCATAAAAAAGGAATTAATAATTTAATAAAAAAAATATTATTAGAGAAATACAAATCTGCCATACAAACCGATAGTTATATTGCTAAATTGTTAATACTTGTTATCCCCCTCCCCCTTACATCTATCATTAGTTGTCAAAATATATTTGAGAGATTAGTACATCTCTATGGGTTTAATGTTCGGTTTAGAGCCCATTACTTTACGTTTTCTAGTAAGCAAATCACTTTTCTTGAGAAGCTATTTTTTGAAATAATAGATTTTAGATTATAAGGAGAAGCTATTTTTTTTTTAAATTGTCTCGTTTGTAGAAAAGATAAAAAATTACAAATCATACTCAAATTATGTTATTATTAATAATTTTAATAAAATATAAATTAGATTTTATTTTTTATAATCATCTCTAAAATAAATAATCAATTTTTTTTTGAAATTAAACAGAACAATATTATTAATTAAAAGATGATCCCATAAGAACAAACCTCTCATGAGCAAAACATACAAAACTCCTCATGAGAAACAAAGACGAACCGTTTGGATGGCAAACCAAAAAACAAACCTCATTAAATAATCAAATTTTTACTTAGATTAAAATCTACTTTTCTTCTAAACGGAAAGAAAAGGGCCTCAGAATTTACCTGATAGTAAAATAATGAAGAAAATTGTGGCAAAGGGTAGAACTTTTCTGGCTCCGGCCATCTTCAAATTAACTAACGCTAGGAACAAAAATTTCTTTTCTCCGTGAGAGTACTATAAGCTAAGCTATAAGCTAAGCTGGATGGTAATATTTATATAAACTAGGGGCCGTTAAATTCTTTTTTTTTTTTTGAAACCATTTTAAATTCTTAATCATATCTGAATTAACACTTTTAAAAAAAGCATATCTAAATTAACTACACACCAAATATACATTTTTTAAAAAATATAAAAATAATATTCTTGAATTAAGTATATATTATTTTAGTTATAACTAAAAAGAATAAATGGAAAAATGGAAAAAAGAAATTTGTTAGTATTAATTATTAGATAGTATTTAAACATGTATTATTGGATGATAAATATAAATTTAATTTTAATAAATTTATTAATATTATCAATAAATATATTTATTATTTTTTGGTTACAATCAATAAATTTGTTTATTATTTATTTATATATAAGTAAAATATTTATTTATAATTAATTTATGTTCATTTAATATTAATGTATTAATTGCATTACATTTCAATCATTTAATGTTTAAATAAATTTAATGATATTTTATCCTACTAAATTAATTAATTAATAGTTTTATAAATATAGTTATAACCTTTAGTAAAATACAATTGAGATTTGTTTTATAATATCATTATTTAATTTTTAAAATTTAAATCATAAATATTTTGAAGTATTTTCTAAATTATTCAGTGTATCAATTATTGAATAAAAAAATGGCATTCATTTCATGATAATATTAATTATGAATGATAAACTAAAAAAAATTCAAAAATGATTTTTAAATATAATATACTTATATTATTACTTAATTTTTTATTCAAAAATGTTAAATAAAACTAAGGGCCCGTTTGGTGGACATGATAGGATAGCAGTATTTATCCTGTTGTAATTTGTTGTTTGTTGCGGCAGCATGATACGATAACACTATCTTATCCCTTTTCCTATCATGTCTATCATGTGTAAAAGTTATTTTGAGGGGGGAGTTAGGATAGAAATTATCCTGACATAATAGGATATCATTTTATGAATATTATGAATTTTTAATTTAAAAGAAAATTTTGATATATTTTTCATTGTTTCTATCATATCCTATCAATATCATTTTCACCTCAAACGCATTATAGGATATGAGTCTATTCTGCTATTATCATATCATGTCCTTATTCAATCATTTATCGTATCCTGCTCTTATCTTATCTGACCACCAAACGAGCTCTAATTATTTGTATTATTATTGAAATTCTTCTTTATGTCCACCTAATATTTATATATTGGTATATTTTAGTTTTGATAAAAATACTTATTAACTATTATTTTAATTAAAAAATATTAATTACAATCCATGGTACATTATTAATAATAATAATATTATTATTATTATTATTATTATTATTATGTTAATAGTATTCCTCAATTTCAAAATGGTTGTTGTTTAAGGAGACGCGCACCGTTTTAAAACTTATTAAATCATATAAAATTTGATTATAACACCCCTATTTAAAGTTGAGTTATATTAAACAGAGAGAATGATAGTTTTTTTTTCTTCGAAAGATCAATTATATTAATAAGGATAAAGAAACTTGGAACCATCCCTCCCAAGTAGGCAAAAGATTGGAACATAGGTTAAATAGTTGATGAAAATTGTGATAGGTGAAAATTGTAGATAATAGATGAGATATATTATATTAATTTGTGATAGGTAGAACCAGCCCTCCCGTGTTGTTTGTTGCCTTGTTTTGTTGAATATATTGCTCTATTGCTACTTTTGTTGCCCATCCCCTTTGCTGTTGGGGTGGTGCGTACTTGGCATTGAGAATTTTTTCTCTTGGCATTATCTTAATAATATCCTTTCAACTTTCAAAAAAAAATATTATATTAAATAAGGGTATATAATTGAAGAAAATATGATAAATTAATAGTATTGAATTTCTAAAACAACAATCATTTTAAAAAATACAAGAAAAACTAAAACAACAATCATTTTAAATTGATGAAGTATTATTAAGCCGAAACGATCAATAAATATTAAATTATAAAATAAATATTTTGTATGTAAATTAATTAAATATTGTCTCTGTAATTATATTATATGTTTAATGATTCTTTATATTATGGCACACAAATAAAATCTATCCTTTCCATTTTTATGGCACACAAATAAAATTTGCACTTAGCTTGTTTTCAAGGAAGGGCCATACTAATCGAACAATGAGGCATTTCATCCAACAACATATATAAGGGCATCATAAAAATGGCTTGTTCAAAGATAGAACCGCAACACCACATATGCAAAAACATAACATGATCATATAACAAAATAAATAGTCTTGAAATTCCATCAACACAATTGAGAATCGAGATTAATGTAGAACAATTGAACACTTGAAAGTTGAAAAACCACCAACGAAGGTGGTGAGCAACGCAGTGAAGCGAACGTGCGCCACCGCACGACGATCATCTACCTCGCCTATGAGATTGTTGCACAAGAAAAACTACATAGAAGATGAGCGTGGAAGAAAATGAGAATTAGGGATTCTCTAGTTTTTTCTTATAAAAGGAGTCTATACTATTATATAAATTTATAGATTTATTCTGCAATTAAATTATTTATCAAATTGAATATTATGAAAATGTAAAATAAGAGAGTTTACTTTAGTGACTTATAAACACTGCAGAGGTTTATAAACAAATCTTGATTTATCGGATCATAATTATTAATCAATCGCTTAAACCATGGCACGTCATAATGTTAAATTTTTTTTTTATTTGATTTAAGTCGTGAACTGCACCAACCAACCACCTTTTTTTTTTATACACATCCAATCTCCGCACAACTACTTCATCATCGATCATATATTGAACTTTCCTTTCTTTTTTGGCATGCATCAATGTATCAAACAATGGCAACAATGAGATACTATTCTAGATTACATTAAAGGGGGTAGACTACTCAAAATTTCAAACAAATTCTTCCCTATACATACCGTTTACTACATCATGAGAATCAAACTATTAGCTAAATGCTTAAGAAAATCTAGCTGTCTTATAAGTACTTGATGAATTGAAATTTCCTTTTAAATAATATCATCATGTTTAGAGTTTCTGATATGTTAGCATTTCGTACCCTTAATTAATGGTAAGCTCTATATTTAATATATGTTTATCAGATTTCCCCACGTTGCCGTCCGATCCAAATCAAATCAAATTAATTAAATAGTAAACTTCTTACAGCTCACCCATTACACATATTTGCACATATTGATGATCTTCTTATATCAAGCTAGATTTTGAATTAATTCTTGAAGAGAGGAGCAAAGCAACCATGACGAAGAAGGAAACAAGCAAGCAAAAGCAGAGCAAGTTGAAGCATTTCATGTTAGCCCCCGTTAGAGTTCTAAAGAAAGCAAGGCAAACATATATGAAAAGTATTGTGGAATGTGCTGGAGGGTATGGACATGGTGTTGGAGCTTCTGCAAATCCTGCTGTTCATCCTCAGATTTCAGATTTCAATAATGCTTCGAGGACGAATGGAGATCAAATGAAGCTTGTGGGGTATAATAGAAAAATGAAAATGAATGATAGTGCTTCTGCTGAGGTAACAAAGATGGAGAGAATTGATGAGGATCAGGCTTGTTCTTTTGAGGAAGATCAAGATCAAATGGATTTCAAGACCCGTCTTTGGTCTTTGCGTCTCAGAACAAGGAGGAGTAATGCTGTCTAACATGCGAGTGATGAAGATTGAAGGATGAAATGAATAGAAGGTAAAAAAACTTTGAGCAATTTTAAAGATTTATAGTTCATCAGCTTTTTTCTACTCTGCTTCCACAGGTATACCCTGTATTTTGCTGATGTGGTTTTTCTCTCTTGTGATGGTTTAGCAATCGGCAATTTATTGATTTTAGGCTTCAGACAACGTGATGAGATTTATCAATGAGAATGTGACTCTGCATCTTGATTTTATGACAAGAGTTGTTTTACTTTTCGGTTCGAAATGTTGAATAATTTAGTGTGGAGGGTGGGGTGTGGAGGTGTTCTTCCCATTAGGATCTCTAGCTACCATCTTTAGAGGGTAGGCTTAAGATTTTCTCAGTTCTTTTTGTAATTTTATTCTCTTACCCTTCACTCCCAATATGTAATATCTTAATATAATTATTTTTCTTTACCGTAACAATACAAGTCTTTTTAATTAATGAGTGTTGTCCTTACTCATGCGTTTCTTGCGAAAATTTCTTAAAATGTCACTCATCTCAACTCCCGTAAAAAAATGAGAATGAAAAATGATATGCAATTTTTTGTGTATTAAATTGTTATCGCAATTTCGACCCGGATGTGGTGAAAGTCAAATGTCTCTCCAAGAGTACGACTCTTAGAAATCCAAGTTTCGACCTAGGATTTTAAACAACATTCTTACCACTACGACAGACACCGATTGGATCGAGACACATTATTTAACCATAATAATAATAATAAAAATATAAAATAGCAATAATAATATAATATAAATGGTATTAAAATTATTAATAATATTAGTAGTAGTAATAATTTTTTTTGAAAGAAGTAATAATATTAATATTAACAATATAATAATAATAATATTAACATTAATAGTATTCTTATTAGTACTAATTATTATTATTATAATAATAATAATAATATATAATAGAGTCCTAACGCATCAATCATTAACTGTAACAACACATTTGATACACCTCAATTTTATCTATATCTTTTACTTCATATTACACCACATCAATTACTTAACTTTTTTCCAATATCACTCTAGTCATCTATATCATTTGGCCTGTACACCAAACATTGTACATTTTCAATAATAATAATAATAATAAAAATAATGATTCATCTAAAAAAAAAAATAATGATGGGGTGCAGTTTTTGCAAAGTTAATTAGCTAGAGCTAGAGAGGTAAACCAAAGAGGGGGAGAGATGGGTGAAAGGGTGGTAGTGAGGAGACAGATTGGAAGGAAGGGAAGTACGGCGAGAACATGGCTGGTGATTGGTGGAGACGGCCAGAGAGAGGAGATGGAGGCTGGAAAGCAGGTCATTCTGCGGCGGACGGGGCTATCTGCTCGGGACCTGCGGATTCTGGACCCATTGCTGTCACACCCTTCTGCCATAATGGGACGTGAGAGAGCAATGGTGATCAACTTGGAGCATGTCAAGGCTATTATCACTGCACAACAAGTTCTCTTGCTCAATTCCAGGGACCCCTCTGTCATCCCTTTTGTTGATGAACTTCATGCTCGGATTCTTCATCACCACCATGCCTGCACTCAATCTCTTAGTACTCATTCACAGGTTAGTACTATTATTCATTTATTATCATCATCAATTTAAATCCCAATTTTTGCGTGGATGTGGTCATTATTAGTCTTCTTAAAGGTGTAAATCTATTCAAAACATTTCATTGGATTGGTTCTTTTTGAAGGTGTAAGTCTATAAGAAAACATTAAGAAGACTTTGTTTGATTTCCAATTAGTTGTGCTCTGACCCAAGTTAATTTTACTGATTAAGAGACATAGGTTATCTCACAAAGAGTATGTAACCGGGAAACATATGAAATTGGATTGATTTGGGTCTGCTTTGATTTAGTTTCGGGCTAACAAAGGTGCATGTCGATCAATGTTCAACGTTGCACCTACGGTGATGAGTTAATTAGTGGGTTGAGTGCTGAGTTTGAGTGAGAAAGTGATGAAAAAAACTCATGTTAGATGATTAAGAATTTTTTTGTAATTTTTAATCAATAATTTTGTTTTTGTTTTAATTATTAATTATACACATAAAAATTAAATTTTAATTAATAATTACACATAGTCGTCTCACGCATGCCCTGAACGTCATCCAAGACAATCTTTTCGACGATATGACTTAATCCTAACATTTCTCTAATGTGAGGACATAAATCAAATTTCTACCCAATAAGGAACATAAATTGAACCAGCTTAGATGACAATGATAATTAACTCTCTTTTTACTCGGTGTCGCTGATCGGGTTTGCAAATTAGATTCAACTCGCTTACACATTTAGGTTTGAGCTAGAACTCTTCTACACCTTGAATTGGATGTAAGTGGACTAGAGGAGGGAATCTAATTCTAATACATTTACTCTTATATATTGGTGTTGTTTTAATAAGTATATATTGACACTTTTTCAATTATACATAAGAAAAAAAAAGATAAATGAGAGATAAGATAGGTGATGTGTAGGAAAAGAAGAGAGAAATAGGAATAGAAGGAGTGAAAAATAAATAAGAGAAAATGTGTTGTATGAAAAAGTCAAAACTCTGTTTTTAGATAGTTTCATTTAAGTAGATCGATAATATTATTCATAATAATTCAAATAAAAATTATATCTAACTTCTAGCTCACTTTTCTTAAGCATATAGGGTTATTTAACTATTAGAGAAACCTACGTATACTACTTGGCAAATTCTCTAATGTCTTGAAGTTTTTATGGGTGTAGCACCTTAGTGATACATGCAAGTAAAAGTTGACATGGATAAATAAATTTTATATCTATATTTAGATTGAATGGTTAAATCCGTTTCTAAAAGTGCTGGATGCTGACGATTTCGTCTTTAGACTTAAAAATTATCCTCGCGGTCTCTAATAATGTAAAATGACGATCATATTAGTTCATGTGATTAGATAAAACGCCAATCAAGTTTATCATGTACACTAATATTTTACACAATTAGATCAGTACTACTCTCTTTGGGAGACGAACTTATTAGCGTCCAACACTTATCAGCGTCCAACAATTAAATCATTCACTCTAATATTTAATTCAGTTTAAGTTGCAACTTACTTAATTATTAGTTAGTCCTTCTGCAATTGTTTAGTTTTCCATCTAGCTCGACAGTTTTGGAACCTTGCCTCGGTTGCAAGCCAAGCTCCTTTGCGAGCTTCACCTTCCTATCTGGTTCGAGCTTGTTTTCTACATGGAAGTTCTTCTCCAAAGCCTTGACCTGAGCTGCGTTGCTTCTCATAGCTTGTTTTCTACATGAGTAGAAATGTCATGGCGATTGTTGCCAGTGCCATTCTTGACGTCCACCATGTGTTCGACAAATTTACAGAGAGACTTATGTATCTGTTGCCTTTCTACATAGTCAAATTTGATTCTTTGAATTGTTGTGTTCCGGGATATCATCGTAAACCTTGCATTCAAACTGTTTAATTTTCAGCATTGCTCCTCCTCTAATATATTTTATCTCTATCATATTGTCAAATGCTATTAAATGAATCTACAGGGGGGTGGAGATGGGGAGGGTGAAGCTGAAATACAGGAAGATAGCAGCACGAAGATTCTACCATTTGAGTTCGTAGCACTGGAGGCATGCATTGAGTCTGTTTGTAGCGCCTTAGAAAATGAGGTAGTTATACATATTAATTCCTCAATTATGATGGTAACAATTTTCTCAACTTACTTGGTTTTGTAGCTATGGTACCTATTTGGATTATTGAAGCTTATTAGTACATTTTCTAGTAGATCAGCTTCCAATAAACTCGTATCTGAAAGGGCTCAGCCTGATTGATTCCTCTTTTATTGTCGTGGTTTTTGCGCAGACACAAATATTGGAGCAAGAGGCTCATAATGCCTTAGATAAACTGACTACAAAGATCAGTACTCTTAATTTGGAATACGTTCGTCAAATTAAGAGCCGCTTAGTTGCCTTAACTTCCCGTGCTCAAAGGGTATGTTGAGTGTTTTTCCAACTGTCTTTGAAATGTATACTCATGTCTATTTGGAGTAGAGCTTATGTGTTAGATTATTTACCAATCAGTTAGGATTAGTTAGCATAGTTAGTTATGATTAACTTAATGTACTTTGTATATAAGGATGTAATACACACATTCTAATCAATGAGAAATCATTTTCGCTCAATATTCATTTCTGCTAGAACTAATAATGTCAATTGTTGGATGTTGTTAGTGTATGAATATCATGTGGGATCCTTTCCTGATTGATAGTGCAAAGATGTGCTTAATTATTTATTTTCAGGTAAAGGATGAAATAGAGAACTTGTTGGATGATGATGACGATATGGCTGAGCTGTTTCTCACAGACAAGTTAGCTCAACACCATTATCCGAATTCTTCTGTCTCATCCATCAATAACGCCGACGACGTGGAGAATCTTCAAGTTCCTCAACCAGATATAAATGACAGGTATATACAGAGGTATAAATTAGAGTATGTAGTACCCATTTTGGTTGAACCTGATTTCGTAACTTCATATTATAAAGGCTAAATTTCATGCTGTTCATGGTTCTTACCATAACACTTGTGTGCTCTAATTAAATCCTGGATTGTTATTATATCAGAACTCCTCCTGAAATATCATTGGAACGTGGTGGAGATTCTACAAGTGATCATGAAGATGAACAAAATGGTGCTGATGAGTACTCGAGCGGCCAAATATTTGGTGCTGGTAGCGAAATCCATGAAAGCCAGGCCGGCAATACCAACAGTGCTTCTGTGAGCAATAAGAACCGGAATGTGGAGGATCTTGAAATGCTGTTGGGAGCATACTTTGTGCAAATCGGTGGCACAGTCAACAAATTATCTGCGGTATGCATCCATTCATCATTTATTCTCACGCGATATATATCACATTTATTAAGTGTATGTTTGGATACATGAGACAAAATCATGGTGGACAGAAACAACCTCTCTTAGCTTTTGCTATTGTCTACCATGCATGATTTTGGCCTCATGGTTTTCTACCTTTATATCCAAACATGAACTACTACATTCTGATTTGTTGTTCACTTGTTAATTTACACTCTTTGAAGCTGGCGGAGTACGTTGGTGACACAGAAGACTACATAAATATAAACCTGGATGACAAGCAGAACCGAATCCTGGAAACAGGAGTGAAGGTTGGGACAGCAAGTGTGCTTCTGAATGCCTTTATTGTAGTGACAGGTGTTTTGGGCATGAACATTCACATTAAGCTATTTGAAACTGGGCTTCCGCAGTTCCTCTCCGTAGTCTTTGGATGCACCGCTGCTTGCATATTCTTGTATGTCGTTGCCATGGCTTGGTACAAGCATAAGCGCTTGCTGGAATAGCTGCATTATGCCTGGTGTTGTTCCAAATAAAATTGTAATAAATTCATACATTTGTGCTAGATTTTACTTTTTTGACTAGGCACCTACAGTAGCTTTTTACTTCGAATGCAAATGATTCTTCAATTCCAATTAATAATTATAATGTGTAACAGATAGAATTATGTGGGTGAAAAAGATTAGCCCTTGGGTTGACATCATTGGTCACATGCTTCAGGTTTAACTCTTACCTCCCATAAGTTGAGGGTTTAAACCTCTTCTACATGCAGTAAAATCTCAATTGATGGGAAACTCTCCTCATGGAGATCCCCTAGCACTTTTGAAGCCATGCTGGCACAAGGCGAACCGGCTTGCTTGCGGCAGAAGCCGGCCATGCATACCTAGGAGGGGTCTTTGCTGGATTCCACCATTTTTGTTACCAACAAAAAATAGATTAGCCTTGAATAACTACTCAAGTAATTACCAAGAAGGATATTGAAATATTATTAAATACTGCCGATGGTTTTGCACACTACCATTGTCATGATCATCTATGTTTTATTCACAGTCTTTCCATTTTCACCCAAAGTGAGAAAAAAATTAAAAGAAAGAGCAGTAAGAGCTATGATATGTGACATGATGAAGAGAAATAAGAAGAAAAAAAATATGAAAATTAGATGGAAAAGTTATAAAAAAGAATGATGTGAGTATATCAAAGTTGTACCCTAAAGATTAAATTATAATAGGCTATTGGATATGGTATTTTCAATTTAGCTGGCCCATTCACGCTAGAGAGAAAACAACTTTTTCTTTCTTTTATCAAAGGTACGTAGGATTAAGGCATAAGGAGAGCACTTACAATATAGCACCACAAATACAGGTTCAAGAACATGAGATAACAACTTCAAGTTTGGGGAATCGTTGTTTGGTCTTTGGGCCATCGGTTTTTTCTTTTAGGGTCAAGGGGGCATCACTGTTGTGTATCCTAATCAGTGTAGTAGCCTTTGGGCTTTCAGCCCTGTTCTAATATACATTTGGTTTTTGAAGATAGTTTATTAGTATTTGACCCAAAAAAAAAAAGATAGTTTATAAGTTAAATTAATTGTTGAGATATTCAGAAATCAATATACACGTGTGCTGGCCTGCAATAAAGAAATGGATTTGGTTTCCATTCTTTACATAATCTAATCCATATTCATATTTTGACCACTTATGCTGCCCTGCCTCATCTTCATTATCCATTCGCTATAACTCTTGGTTGTAGTAAAACAAGCTAGCTAGAAAAGCAAGAGACTTATGAATACTATGAGATGAGTTCAGTAGGGCAAAGCATATTGATGGCACTAACTGTTACAGTTAACAAGTATGCTTCATCCAATTTGCAAGCAGTTCATAGAACACAAGAAAAAGCAGGAAACCAAACCACACCAACATTGAGCACCAATGGGGAAGTGGGAAGGAGAGGACTCATCTTATCTACTGCAATTGCCACCACCCAAGTACCTGAATCTAGGACTCAGCTTCTAAAAAGTATTTCATCACTTTCTTCTGTTTGTTCTTCTTCTTTTGTCTTAAATTACTGATAGCTTCCCTACATCTTAACATGTTGTAATGGTCTTGCTAAAACTTTTATCAGAATATCAGAAGAAATCTGAGGAAAACAAGGAGAAAAATGACAAAGAGGTAAGCAAATGACTAGCTAAATTCCTTAGTACTTGTATGATTATGTGCATTTAAATATTAGAAATGAATAAGTGATGCAGGCTATGTTTCGAAATTTGGATACCAGTTGGCATGAGTGCTAACATTAGTACTCACTTCAAAGGAAAAATATAATGCAAATGAAGTCCCTCTTATTATTCAACACTGATATTTACACTTAAATACTCTGTTTTAATTACAGAATACAAACAGTGTAACCACTTGTGGTACACGACTAACCTCTTAAATACACAATATAAACCACCTTCTGGTCCTAGCTGAATTACTAACTACAACAAAATGAAAGTCTATTCAGGTTAACTCAACTAGTATCCAAATATACACGCAATTATGTAATAGGACTATTCAACATGTTTTATTTAGTTTACGCATGTTTGGATTATCTTCTCTACTAGAATAAATTATGAAATCAAGAAGCTACTCATGGACTACCCAGAATTGATTTAGTTTCAGCATCAATTGTGATTGTAGAAGGTCTTCCAAAATGGATATAAGATGTGTATTTATGTTGTGTGTGATATTTAATGTTTAATCACTTTGTGTTGCAGAGACTGGATAGTTATTACAAGCGTAACTACAAGGATTACTTTGAATTGATGGAAGGGACTTTGAAGGGAAAAGATGGGGAGCTTTCAGAAACAGAAAAGGGTATCCGTGATTGGCTTCAAAGTAACAAGTGAAATTCTACTTTTCAGTCATTGAATTTGTTTTGTAAAATGTAGAGGCACCTTCCAAATTGTAAATTAGAGCCACATTGGTATGTAGCCTAGTAGATTGTGATTTTCTGTATCCTTGAAATTCACCTAGTACAACCATTTCAAGTATTGATATTGATTTATATTTGACCATAGTTGGCATCACATTCTTCAATAGTATATTTAACCCAAAAAAATCATTGGCTCCAAGCCTCCAGCAATTTCACCTTCTCAGGGTTTTAAATTGTGTTGGAATCAAGTGTTGGAGTCAAGTCCCACATCGGAGAAGTCAAGGTGAGAGGGAGAGTTTATAAGAGATGTGACCCATAAACCTAATGCCTTAAGGTTTTGGGTTAAGATGTGGTGTCCAAGATCTCCTTGGTGTCTCCTCTCGGCCTTGGCCCATAGGTCCTCGCCGTAACTCTCCCAACAAGTGGTATCAGAGCCGATGGTTTGTGGAGTGTTTTGAAGTCGGTACATTGGCATCGCGACCATAATTATATCCTGCATCTATCTACTACACTTGAAAGGGAACCTCAAAGGGGTACTGTTCATAAGAGAACTACACATCTCGACCGTTCAATTTAATTTTTGTTGATCTATGTTTCCATTCAAGCAATCTTGCCCGTTCATATTTGGCTGACCCAAAGAGACGTCATCAGTGTTTTTTTCACGCTTTCTCCCTCTAGCTAACGACGTCATTGCCTTTGCCGAAGAAGGATGGATGGGTTGAAGGTGAAGAGCGTGCGTTTGGCAGGGTCTCATCCCATACAAGTCAGTTTCTCATCTGTTCCCGTCAAATCGGGTCTCTGCTTCCTTCAATTTCATCATCACGCATGCTCGCTTTCCCTTCCGTGTTCAAGGAGGTTTCCCTCGCCGAAGAAGGAGAAGAGTGTTTGCTAGGGTTTGCGTTCGCGAGATTAGGTGAAAATGGTCAGGAGTGAGTGAGGTGACAATGAGAAGGAATAGAATAGATTGTTGAAGGAGAAGAGCAAAATCACAAGCCAAAGACGTCCTTTACTTTCGTCAGCTGATGCTTTCCCTGTCAGTTGAGTACAAGAGGGTTGGTATTCATTGTGGTCCAGCAGGTTTCTTTCTTCCATTCAATTGTCTGTTTCGTCTCAATCACCATAAATTTTATTGATTTTTTTTGTACTTCTCATTCAACCTTATCTGTTTCACTTGATTTTTCCATTTAATTTGATTTTTTGAACAAGCAATGCAGGCTCTCTATAAATACCCCTGTTGTGAATTTACAATCAGTTTGCTTCCCATTTCCCCTTTGTTAAACTATTTGTTGATTTCCACTGATTTCCCCAATGTCTGAACCTGTGAATTCATTTCGAAGCTTATGCCCAGGTTTGATTGCATTTCCAATGCCCACAAGGATTTAGAGTTTGTTGACAATTTTTAGTTTTTAATTTTGCCTTTTGGCAGGCCGATCCAGAAACAGATGAAGTTATCTTGTATTTGTTACTGCCAATTTGAGCTGAAGTTAGGTTTAGGTTCTAGATGTAGAACTAGATTGTGATGGCTTAGCAGAAGCTCTCCTCTTCTACGTGTTTCTTCAGTTGGTGTTGGCTATAAATATTCCCACAATTGGTCTTTCATTTCAGATTTTGTATTTGTCTCCATGTATCTCATTCTTTTCCTCTTCTTCCATGCTTACAGAGAAAACACTTTAACCCACGGTGAGAGCACTCAGACATGGGGAAAGAGGGATGGAGGTCTGTAGGCAGAGGACAGGTGGAAGCTAGATGACCATGTGTGCCAAGGTATGTGAATCGCTCTATCTTTAGTTTTGAAATCCTAATTCTAAGTTTCAGTTTTATCATTCTCTTTTCATATTTGAAATCTTATTCGGTTATTTTTTCTGGTTACATGAAATCTTCTTGTTTGAATTTGTGAACCACGAACTAAGAAATGTGAGCTAAGATCTACTTTGTAATGACAGTGTTCCAGTAATTTACTTGCTGGCATCCTTCAGTTTAATTAATTTGAAATTGAAATTTGTAATGACCTACCTGTCTCACTTTGTATCCGTCTATAAATACTGGTGTATTGTGGTCTCTTTGTTGCTCTTGCTCATATCCTGGTTTGATTTTGATATTGCTATTGCTTCATTGCTACCTATCTTCATATCTGATATCTGATATTTGTCTTGTGCCTTAATCTCAATCATGGCCTTTACTTTTGCACTTGCACTTGTCTATAAATACTGTCATTTTGTGATCTTCTTGCTGTGCTTGCTCATAACCCTTTTCTTTTGCTATTTCTACATTTCTACATAACTGATAATTTTCTTTTGATTGTGATCGACTCACAGGTTCGTGTTATTTGATGCCTTGCAAATGGAAGACATCACTGAGTCATATGATGAGGGTGGTTCTTTTGATTCTGTGGTTGGTTCTTTTGGCTTATATAAAGTATTGCTTTTAAGTTTTTAAATTAAACTGCTCAATGGATTTACCATATTGTTCTTAGCATTGCCTGTTTGTTCTTCAATGCTATCTATGAAAAACCATCTCTGTGCTATGCTATCTACTGATTCCTGGTACATATAGTCACGTACCAAGGATTTCTGAAGGGACACTTAATTGTTGTATGGAATTATTCTCTGTTTTATTGCGGTTTTGAAGATTTTTCAAGAAAAGAGAAGTGGAAGGAAAGATTAAAACCCTACTTCTGTTGGTTTTATGCTCACCATGATTTAGTTAATGCTCAGCAAGTTCATTTTTGTTTGAAAAAACAGAAAATTCTAATCCAGTTTACCTCGTCTGTTTAGTTTGCAAATGATTTTGTTTTGTAAGCAGGTAGAACTAAGAATGGTTACTGAAGTACTTTCAATGGACTAATCTTGAGCTGTAGGATGTTCCAATGTGATGGCTTGTCCTGCTCCTGCTTAATGTAGATAATAGTTTGTTATCTTGCTGTGCAAATTATGTTACTTTGTTCTGATTTCTGAAGCTTAGGCTGAATGGCGTGGGCAATCTGGCAACTTCGGAACTATGTAATCTTCAAGGAGGGGAGAAATCAAGATGTGTCAATCTTTGAAGGTGCTCAACTTAGAGCTTGGCATTGGTTTACAGGAAGAGTGAAGGGATTCAATTGCTCAACATATGAATGGTTGGCTCAACCTATACTATGTATTAAGGCAGCGGTTCTATGATTTTGATGCACTCACCAGTTCCTCTGGACGGCGAAAAGGGATTTTTATTTTTTTGAAACAAAGAGAGAAAGTGAAGGAAATTTACCAAAAAGAAAAAACGCGAGAACGTTGTTCCCCTAAACTCTGATCAAATCGAGGTTAGCGATCTGTTCCAAATTCACAATTAATCCTCTCTATTGCTGTGTAGTTTCTATTCGTAGTTAAAGTTCAATTTTTGGTTCAGTTTTCTTCATAAAAATATTGGTTCAGTTTTCTTCTATTGCTGTGTAGTTATAGATTTTTATTTTTATTTTCTGTCATTCCTTTTTTTCCTCCTTCATGTAAATATAATTGGGGATGTTGTTTTCTGCAGCTATTAAAGAAGCAAGGTTGGAAAGAAGGGAATGGTCTTGGGATATCTGAGCAGGTTTTGTTTCTTACTCTCTTTTCTTTTTCACTGAAAGATAAAATCAACAGTTACAAATGTTGTTTTAGATGTTGGGAATGTGTATTTTGTTGGTGAAATTAGTCCCTATAACCAGCAACTGATTTGACCAAAGAAATTCATACTTGGTGATGAATTTAATCAGTGAAATGCTCCTGTTTGTGCACTTGTCTCATTCCCATAATTGTAGTCTATTAATCCTATGTTTGAAATTTTCTTGCATTGATTCTGATAAATGGATTCATGATGGAAACAGGGTAGACTAGAACCCATGGAAACTTGTGTGAAGAATAACAAACGAGGTTTGGGAGCGGACAAAGGGAAGAAAAAGGCTGTGAAGTCTGATGATAGTAATGTCTCTGAAGGGAACTATCAGCAGGTAACTTTTTGCTCCTAGGTCATCATCTATAAATCATCAGCTTAAGGACATATTCCATAGGAATAAGATAACTATGGAAAATGGTAATAGTTCATTCATTTGGAATTGGAAGTTTATATGGTTGTCAAAGATTTTCTTATCTAAGATTGTGCTAGCTGTCCAAGTTATTTTGATTGGAATAGATTGAATTTTCAAGTTTTATTCCATTCAATTTGATGGGGGAGTTTAAGAAATATGATATAGTATTCAGTAGTGAATAAACTCTGATGATTGAGTAATTAGCTTATTCAGTGCAACCAAAGTAATGGTTATTTGTATCTTTATGTAACATAGTAGTACTATAAAATAATTGAGGTATTCAGTCAGCTTTTGTATCGAACTATTCTCAGTCATTACTAATTAGTAAAATACTGCATTCCCTTTGTCTTGCACTACTCCATTCTGAAATAAATTTATTAGTATGTTGGACATCTCTAATATCACCTAATGTCTAACATACCACGTTGCTAGAGAAGCGCTACATGGCAGAACTAAATCAATTTAAGAATCACTCTTTTACTATGTAATATACCATGAAGTAAAAGAAAGATTACATGGCAGTAGAAGATGCATTATATGTGGTAATACATGTAATTATTTGAATCAATCTAGGAAAACAAGAAGTCATACTAACTGCTTTATAATTTATGTACATTGAGAGTGGTAGCTTGATCTTTAAAATGAAGAAAAGCTTACCATAAACAAAGTAATACTGCATTGCCTTTGTGTTTGTTTATTGATCATGTTGCTACAAATTCATAAAATGTGCAGCTTGATTTTTATTTTAAATAAAGCTCACCTTGCTTTGTTAATTTCTTTGATAAGCTTGGCTTTCCTTAGCTTGCTGCACAACAGTCTTAGATTCCCTTAGTTTGTTTCATATTAAGCTTAACTGTGTGTTGTTGATTTGTTGCATAAAAGAAGGTTGGCTTTCCTTAGCTTGTCTCACAATAATCTTAGATTCCCTTAGTTTGTTCCATATTGATTCCCTTATAGATTGTTGCATAAATGACTAGGCTTTCATTAGTTTGCTGCATAATATGCTTGGATTTCCTTAGCATTGCTGCATATTAAACATAGCATTGCTTGATGTTAATTTACTGCATACTAAGCTTAGCTTAACTACGGTGTAAGTTTAGAATGACACATTATTTATCATTGGAAATCTTTGACTTTTGAATCAAAGTGGTAGTATTTTCTCTTGATCGTCAAGTGCTCAAAGTGGTAGTATTTCAAATTTTGATTTACAAATATTTGTTAACCTCTTTCTTCTTCCATTGTAGATAACCAAGGGTCTGTTGGAGAAGTATGGCCCTGAGAGGGTTCTTGATACTCCAATCACTGAGGTTCTTTTTCTTACCTCACTCCAGGCACAATTTTTTTTCTTCCACGTAGAATTTACTGCTCCTTGCTTTTGTTTTGATACAATTTAGACACATTTGGAATAGAAGGACAAATGTCTCTGATTTTATCTTATTTCAACTATTTGTTGATTTATTTTATTGGCATATTTTATTTTATTTTCAAAAAATAATACAGCAGTCGTGCATCGCACGGGTAAACTACCTAGTGATTTACAAAGTTGGTAGTACTTTTATTGATCTTATGTGTTTTTGCCTATTTTTCCTTCAGCCTCAGATTACTTTTTTAAACTAGAAAATAGTCCCTTGACACCAAATTCCACCTCCACCTATAGCGAAAGATAGGAATAGAAGAGAGAAAAGTGAGACATATGGTGTGCGATTGGATAGGAAAGAAGAAAGATATAACAAGGAAAAGTGAGTGGAAATTAAATTGAAGAGAAAGTGTGAACATATCAAAACTGTATAATCATCTTATTTTCAAAATTGAATCTTTATCCCATTCTTTGGTTACATGCATAGTAATATGTAAACACACTCGAGTAATTAAAGTGGTTTGTTATGTTTAATGTTGCAGAACAGTTGTTGATGTTAGATTATTTTAGTGAATGTTTTGGATGTTAAAATGTGGGAGTGTTGTTGACAGATAGAAACAAGCCTGTACCTGAGGCAGTATGCACGTACAAATTCTGAAAAGTATCAGCTTTTCATCAATTTATATGCAAAAGTTCTTGAGGTTAGTGTGTTTGGAAATTTAGTATGTTCATTGTTGTGTAAAGTTAATTTAGTATGTTCATTATATGTTCACTGGCGTACTAAGTGAGCACCCTTTTTTGTGGTTTACTCTACTGGTGTTTCATACCAATTTATTGGTCTTCAAGGCTACTAAAATGTGGTTTTTGATTTATGTTGCAGTTCCTTTTTGTTTATTTTTTTATCCGACTTGGTTCATATATCTCTTTTGGTTCAAATGCCTTCATATTCGCTGATTGGTTCTTTCTATAATACGGGGTTGTATAACTCATGCTTTCATGAGCTATTTTGTAACATTGACTTATTACTCATCAATACAATTTTTCTCTTTAAAGAAAAACCAGCAAAGCAAAAGAGCAAGAGTAACTACTTTATGAAATAATTAATTCCAAGTGGAGAAAATAACTTACTTTTTTGTTACTTTTAAAATGATGGTGCCTAAAACGTATTCCTGTTTGTAACTCTACCTGATTAATTTCCCCACAGGGACATTCACCACTGAGCTCACTAGGAGTTCTCAATAATGACACCCTTAAGACCCCTTTGACACTGATCTAAGAAGTTGCAGAGAAAATTGAGGGCGATACTAGCCCAACTCGCTCTCTGGTCGAGCCTGCAAGTAAGGCACAGTGTGCTGCCTAAGATCACAAATGAGTCCAGGATCAACTGAAATTTTGATGTATTTGAGTTGTCTGTTCGTGAAGGCCTGATGGCCAAGTTCTCTGGTGTTAACCAAGCAAGTAGAGAGTTACTTAGTTTAATTTAGTTTTTCTTATATCTCTTAATATTTATTTGCTCTACATTATTTTTTGAGGCCTGACCATATAATTGTGAAAATGTGATATTAATGCTAGAGATACTAAAAAAATTTCATTAATGCTAGAGATACTTGAAGCTCGCATGTTTTATGTTATTTGGTTCTGTTCCCCTATCTATCTACTACTTCTTATTGGTCTGTTTTCAAATTACTATTCATAAGAGACTTTTTTTTTACCAGGACTCATTTCTGGGCTCCGCCAGTACTAGGAAACTACAGCCCATTCACTTTAGTACTTTACTTCATTTTTAGGGTGGCCAATCACTTTACTACTTCACCCCATTTTTAGGGATTTCCCTGGATCCCTGGCACGAACGTGAACTCCAGCCAACACTGCAAAGCTATTCTGGATCTCTCATTATTTTTCTCTCACTTTCCTTCATTTGTCATTCTTGCAGGGAAAATATGTGAGACTATGGGCAAGACATCCAAAGTTGTGGCAGTGAACTTCTGAAAGAGGATAACGTTATAGCGTCATGGTCACTTGTGTGGGGAGGTTGGGTCGCTATGCTTGCAGAGAATGAATTTGAGGGAGAAAGGGAGAGTGCGAGAGGTAGTGCACTCCACTGTGGGAAAAAGATGGGGAGGAAAATCTTAATATAGTGAGACAGTGGGAAACAACTTCATAGCAGGCTATTTTAGATTTTGATGTATTCTCTTTTTCCTTTTATTCATTAACAAATTTTCACTTGGTTTAAATATATTTTAGAAGGCTTTTTTAATTTCACTGGTTTTAATACTTGTGCTACCTACAAGATTTCCCTATGCCTCCCCTTGTATCCATCTATATTGGAGAAAAATGAATTTGCAGTTGTTTGTTAATATATATTGGGTAATGTGTCCATGTAGTAATTTTAATTGGCTATTATTGCAACCAGCTTCAATTATCGTTGGCATCTCCAATTAACAGTTTGATTGAGTGGATCTGTTTTGCTCTTTCCTCACTTATGCTTGATGACAAGTTAATTTGATTTGTAACCTTTCATGTAATATGTTTGAGGGTTTTTTTAGTCAAATTTGTAACTTTGAAGATTGGAAAATATTTCCTATTATATGTCTTAGTATTTTAGAGTTGATATTATTTAGCTTTGGAGTTCAAATTTGAAGTGAAAGTTAGGTTTTTTTGTGAATGTTAGCCGAAGTAATAGGACTAATTTCACGTAGGGGATGAGAAGGGTTAAGTGTGAAGGGAACTAGGTTCGAAGCTTGTGGATGTGAGTAAGTTATTTGTAAAGCTAGACTATCATTCGAACTTATTAGATTTAAATAGTTCAACTATTATTTTTAAGTATATTTTTTATTCACTTTGAAGATTGGAATATATTTCCGATTATATGCCTTAGTATTTTAGAGTTGATATTATTTCGCTTTGGAGTTCAAATTTGAAGTGAAAGTTAGGGTTTTTTGTGAATGTTAGCCGAAGTGATAGGACTAATTTCGCGTAGGGGATGGGAAGGGTTAAGTGTAAAGGGGACAGGGTTCGAAGCTTGTGGATGTGAGTAAGTTATTTGTAAAGCTAGGCTATCATTTGAACTTATTAGATTTAAATAGTTCAACTATTATTTTTAAGTATATTTTTTATTCACTTTGAAGATTGGAATATATTTCCTATTATATGTCTTAGTATTTTAGAGTTGATATTATTTAGCTTTGGAGTTTAAATTTAAAATGAAAGTTACTGTTTTTTGTGAATGTTAGCCGAAGTGATAGGACTAATTTCGCGTAGGGGATGAGAATGGTTAAGTGTGAATGAGACAGGGTTCGAAGCTTGTGAATGTGAGTAAGTTATTTATAAAACTAGACTATCATTTGAACTTATTAGATTTAAATAGTTCAACTATTATTTTTAAGTATATTTTTTATTCACTTATTGGAATATATTTTCTATTTTATGCCTTAGTATTTTAGAGTTGATATTATTTAGCTTTGGAGTTCAAATTTGAAGTGAAAGTTAGGGTATTTTGTGAATGTTAGCCGAAGTGATAGGACTAATTTCGCGTAGGGCATGGGAAGTTTTAAGTGTGAAGGGGGCATGGTTCGAAGCTTGTGGATGTGGGTAAGTTATTTGTAAAGCTAGGTTATCATTTGAACTTATTAGATTTAATTAGTTCAACTATTATTTTTAAGTATATTTTTTATTCACTTTAAAGATTGGAATATATTTCATATTATGTGTCTTAGTATTTTAGAGTTGATATTATTTAGCTTTGGAGTTCAAATTTGAAGTGAAAGTTAGTGTTTTTTGTGAATGTTAGCCGAAGTAATAGGACTAATTTCGCGTAGGGGATGGGAAGGGTTAATTGTGAAGGGGACATAGTTCGAAGCTTGTGGATGTGAGTAAGTTATGTGTAAAGCTAGGCTATCATTTGAACTTATTAGATTTAAATTGTTCAACTATTATTTTTAAGTATATTTTTTATTCACTTTGAAGATTGGAATATATTTTCTATTATACGTCTTAGTATTTTAGAGTTGATATTATTTAGCTTTGGAGTTCAAATTTGAAGTGAAAGTTAGGGTTTTTTTAAGAATGTTAGCCGAAGTGATAGGACTAATTTCACGTAGGGGATGGGAAGGGTTAAGTGTGAAGGGGACAATGTTCGAAGCATGTGGATGTGAGCAAGTTATGTGTAAAGTTAGGCTATCATTTGAACTTATTAGATTTAAATAGTTCAACTATTATTTTTAAGTATATTTTTTATTCACTTTGAAGATTGGAATATATTTTCTATTATACGTCTTAGTATTTTAGAGTTGATATTATTTAGCTTTGGAGTTCAAATTTGAAGTGAAAGTTAGTGTTTTTTTAAGAATGTTAGCCGTAGTGATACGACTAATTTCGCGTAGGGGATGAGAAGGGTTAAGTGTGAAGGGAACAGGGTTCGAAGCTTGTGAATGTGAGTAAGTTATTTGTAAAGCTAGGCTATCATATGAACTTATTAGATTTAAATAGTTCAACTATTATTTTTAAGTATATTTTTTATTCACTTTGAGATTGGAATATATTTCCTATTATATGTCTTAGTATTTTAGAGTTGATATTATTTAGCTTTGGAGTTCAAATTTAAAATGAAAGTTACTGTTTTTTGTGAATGTTAGCAGAAGTGATATGACTAATTTTGCGTAGGGGATGGGAATGGTTAAGTGTGAATGAGACAGGGTTCGAAGCTTGTGGATGTGAGTAAGTTATTTGTAAAGCTAGACTATCATTTGAACTTATTAGATTTAAATAGTTCAACTATTATTTTTAAGTATATTTTTTATTCACTTTAAAGATTGGAATATATTTTCTATTTTATGCCTTAGTATTTTAGAGTTGATATTTTTTAACTTTGGAGTTCAAATTTGAAGTGAAAGTTAGGGTTTTTTGTGAATGTAAGCCGAAGTGATAGGACTAATTTCGCGTAGGGGATGAGAAGTTTTAAGTGTGAAGGGGACAAAGTTTGAAGCTCGTGGATGAATTATGTATTACCATTATTTGATAACTAGGATATTTATAATAAAAAAGTAAGATAATTGTTTTACTTGAATGTTGTGATGGTCCACTTATTTCATGTGGATTGAGTGGGGCATGATTTTTTTCATTTGTCTTAACTATGTAGAGTTTTTTTTTATGAAACTTATGTTATTTTTCTTTTTGTTTTGGGTAAGTATGTTAATTTTTTTTGCTAACTAGAAATTATCTCTATGGGCCAATTTATTTTCTGAAACTCTGGGCGGCTCAATATTTTTTTGTTGAATGAGGAAATTTAATTTTTTGTTAAATGTTAGGGCATGTCTATGATCTTTGTTTTTCTTTTCCCAGGGACGTGAATTTGTCATAATAAAATTAATTTTCTTATTCTCTCCCTTTTAGTTTGGATTCACTTTTTCTCCTTTCCTTTTCAGCCTTTCATTGTTTGTGACCTGAGCTTTGTTTTGTTTCCTGTTCAACAATGGACAAAGTTGTGTTCGTCCCACTTTGTGCAGCAGTTAGGCTTCGCGTCGGCGTCGTTGTTCCTACTAATTGCTGAACATGGAGAAGAGACGTTCAACTCTATCTCTTTGTATATCTTCTATCATGTGACAAGTAGGTCTTTGACAAATTATATTTTCTAATCTCTTCTTCTTTGTGCATCCGGGTAAGATATTTACAAATTTGACTTATCAGTACATATAATGTACTACTCCCTCCGGTCCTATTTATAAGCAACAAAAAAAATTCACATAGTTTAAGAAATGTAGTTAAACTAGATAAAATGCATTAAATTTGTCTTAAATCAAAATAAACTTCCAAAATTACCCTTTGTTATTAGTGTTGGAAAGTGGGAAAGAGAGAGAATAATTAATGAGACACATTTTACAAGTTAGAATTAATAAGGGCATCATTGGAAAAAATTTATTAATATAGCTCAAACTTTCATTTGGTTCTTATAAAAAGGACCAAGGTTTTTCTTCTCTTTCATGCTTATAAATAGGACCGGAGGGAGTAATTAGTAGTAAAAAAGTAACAGTAATCATGATTTTCATTTACGCACCCCCAACTGCTCTCAGATGTAATCATATTTGGAAGTAGATTAAAATAATTTTTTACTTGATCATCATTTGTTTACATGACTAGCGTGGGGCAATTTTCTTGTGTAAGTAGGTTAATTGCTTGAACTAAATTTGTACAATAAGGAAATTAGTACTTTCTGTGTTTTTTGGTTGTGTATTTGACACTGGAATTTCTTTATGAATATATGTATGAGAATTGTTATTCAGACCCCCCCCACAACTATTCAGACCCCCTTAAATGTGTATAAATACTAAAATGTCCTTAATGAAAAAAAATATAAAAAATTCTCACTCACATTCTCTCTCCTCTCGTTACCTCTTTCTTCAACCACCACCACCCTCCACCTCCGCCGCCACCACCTCCGTCACCACCACCACTACCATCACCACAACAACAACCTCCATATTCTCCTCTCTATCTCCTCTTTCCTCTTTCCTCAACCACCACCACCACCACAACAACAACCTCCATCTTCTCTTCTCTCTCTCTCTCTCTCTTCTTTTCTACTGTTAAAGTGTCGTTTTTAGAATTGCTGTTTTTTTTTTCTGCAACCTAACGCGCTGTCTCACTTTGACACCTGTCTGAAAGTGAGACAACTATCGCACTTTGAAAGTGAGACTGTGCTTTCACCTGTCTCACTTTCAAAGTGAGACACGTGTCGCACTTTCAAAGTGAGAGAGGGGTCGCACTTTCAAAGTGCGTTTGACAAGGGTATTTTTGGATTTCTGAAAATGTTTTGGGTCTGAATAGCTGTGGGGGGGGGTCTGAATAACAACTCTCTATATGTATACTGTTGACCATACCCTGTTGTGAAGAGATTTTCATCATTTTCACGCCGAGGCTTCGTATATTTATAACAGAAACTTTAAACATTGTAATTGTGTTCGAGTTATTTTGACAAAGACAAATGAAAATACAACTTTTGTTATACATATTAATGTTTATAACTGGTCGTTGATGTCTATGTTTCGGTTAAGCCATATTTTGTGTTGTGTTTAGTAAATGTTACAATAATTGATATGTGATTTAAATAGATGAAACTAAATAAGTTGATTGAATAAATATGATAAATTGAAGAACTGCTCGTCCGTGCATCGCACGGAGACGGGCTAAAAGCCTAGTATCTATATGACTGAACTACTGCATAATATGGTAAAATGGTCAAAGATTACTTTTAGATTCACCAATCATCAGATGCATTCTAAGCTCACAATTGGTCATCTAAAGTCAAATCTCATGATCATTCTTTGCTTCCAATTTGGGAAATGCTTTATACAGTTAGTGAAAACTTCTATGGTAACAATGCATGACACTGTGAATTGCATGTCCACAGGTCTCCTATTATGTGACTCTTTGCTTAGGATAAGTTTGGCAGAGCTCACTTTGTACTTTGGGGATCAATATTACTTTATGAACTCTGTTTTTAAGAGTTAGATTCCCTTTATCAAGGGTCCACTTGAGATATTCAAAGTCAATTCTTAGGCAGTTTTTATCTGTACAAGTTTCATCCTTCAAGGTTTTGCTCGTATTTGCACTGTGAACTATCTAATTTCAAGACTAGTCAAGCTGTTATCCAAGATTATAAGTTTTCTTAATCAAGTACACAAGTGGTAGCTTCAGAGGGTAAGAGTCATGTATCCTACATGTGAAGTCCTAGATTGAGCAGTGGACAATTGAGGCAATGACAATTGAATAAAGGTGAAGGAAGAATAATTCTGCCCACTAAACTTTGCAATGTTGCTTTCCTATGGACCAAAAGAATGTTATTACTAGCAACTTTTTAAATTCTTAGGTGGAATTGCAATAACCTTTCCTAGGATTAGGTTTGCTACTATATTAGAAAATAGACTAGAAACTATACAATGTGCTTCAAAACCTGTGATAAGAGTTTTTGTTGTAACCTAATGAGTTAGGCTATCTTGGATAATGACATCAGTGCAAAAAGACATTAATATGCATTTTAAGACAAAATGCGAATATAATTACACTTAACTGGTAATTAAGCACACACTTACTCAGTGCTAGTCATCATGTTATTGTGTGTACCATTCATCTCCTTTGCATTGAGCTGGTAACCCTCAAAAGTGCAGAAAGTTTTGCCTACAGAAATAGGATTATCCCAACCAAATTTACAATTAAGGTCACATATATAGTGTGTTTTTAGCTTAGTGTTTGCCTGGTTTTGGTAAAATTGATTAGAGTAAAAATGAGTTGAAAGTGAATTGATTTATATTTGGGTGCATTTATGAAAACACAATTTTTGTTGGGCAATGTTATGAAATTCAGTTGTAAAATCTCATATTTATAATTTTCAATGCAGAAGCTACTATCTAGACCCTACTAGAATTGATTTTTGATATGAAATCAATTTTCCAAAAGGACTCTCAACCATCAATAATTTTCACAATTGGTTTTTACTCTATCAATGGAAAACTAACAAAATCATGGATCAGATAATAGACAAGTTTTTGAAGCATCAAAGAACCCTCCCAACCCACTCTCATCTGGCTTGGTTTGGTTTAGATTCTTATCCAATTCTTATCAAATCTGATGGAATGCAGCTGGCAATGACTATCATCACTTGTAAATTATTTTCTCTCTCTTGAAGTTTATGCTCTTAACTTCCTCTATTATTTATCCTTTTATTTCACCAAACATCAAATTATATGAAAGAAGACAACATGTGGGCAGGGATTTGATTTTCATTTGTGTCATCCTAAATTCTCAATGGCCATCTTGAATCTTTAGCTTTTTCAACCTTTCTGCACTTATATCAGATTTTAAAATAACAATAATAACAACTGGAACTGACTAGGAATAAGTGAAGGCATTAAAAAAAATCAAAGGCACGATCATGTATGACATCAAATCCTGTGACAGCTTCCAAGGAGACAGGCTTGGAGAGGGAACAAACCTGCATAAACAAACATCATGTATCATATTTTAAGAGAGGATCCTTCCAAAAGAGATAAAGTTGACAAACTAAACAAAATGGGGCATGTTCCTTTGGGTCTGGAAGATCTCAGGCAGGATCTCCTGACCTTATAAGAGATACATGTGAGATATTCCAACACCAACATTGACATTTCCTCATCATCTTTGAACACTGTCCTCATTGCCCATCCCTCTTAAGTCATAACCCTCTTTCACCATTTTTTTTCTTTCTAGAAGCATATGAAGCCTTAATTTTGAGCTCATTGGAGTTTTCAAAATATGGAGCCTTGTCTGAACACTTCCAAACACTCATAAAGGCCTTGTCCTTTTCAATAATTAAAATTTTTATTTTCTTCAATTTATAATCACGGCTACTGGTGGTAAGTAATATAAAGACCCCAAAGTAAATGAAAAGTGATCCTACCAAATCATCAATGTATGAATGTAGGATCATCACATTGACTATATATGAATTATCTGTGAATCGAGTATCAATTTGTTATATCCTAACTTCATTAAAGAAAATAAATACATTTATCAGAAAACATGAAATTTGTCCAATTGGATTGTCAAGCGTATCATGCCCAAGTTAGAAACATTCTCAACACCCAAAACTTACAAGGAGAATCAAATATGTACTATCTAAATGAACCATATATCACCCAAAACTTAAAGGGAGAATCAAATATGTACTATCTAAATGAACCATACATTGGTATTTGATATTCCTAACATATTGCATATTTGGATAAGTTTCACTTTCATCAATTATAGAACTCTCAGAAACTACTCATAGAAGCTTTTCTTCATAATGATTTCAATTTTAGAAGCAATTGTAGAAGAGTTTCCAATCATACACATAATTGCATATAGATGCACCTGCTATGTTTGACCACAACTGTGTGTTGACATGGTTTAAAAAAAAGTTGAAAGGTTGATGTGGGGGATGAAAATTTAAAACCTTGGGAATAATAGATAAATTAAACAAGTGCAGGGCACAGATTGTAAACCCCAGAATTTCACTTATCTGTTAAAGAAAAATTTCATTAATGTGAACACAAGATCTGCTCTTATCCTCTTGCACAATATACAGCCAAAGAAAATAAGGCAGGGCTAATTCACTTTTAAAACCATGGAATAGAAACAAAATATTTATTTATATTGTTGCATGAGTTGCTACTTGCTAGCACTGCATTACATACATAAATTGAGCATGGGGCTTAAAAAAAAACAAAGGGATGTGCACGCTTATACAGATCCTCCCTGACTGGTATAGCTTGTAATCCTTCATTCACTAACAAGAAAATTAAATTTCTAAAAACCAAAAAATCTAACTTGTCCTTTCAAGTTTTTTCCCACTGCATTGACCAATGACCACTACAAGAGAAAAGAAGCGACAAGGGGTACAGAGTCAAATTCCTTCTATCAATGATTCCTTCCTCCAGTATTAGAATTGATATCATCTCTACCTCATCCCTATCCCTTTCCATCTGCTAAACAAAGAAGGCAAATCACTTATCAGTTATCACAATCAAGAATTAATAGATAGTATGTTTGGATCAACTTTTTTTCTCTAAAAATTAATTCTAGTTCCATAAGCTACTCATAGGAGTTTCTATACAGAATTCACTTTCCTCTAGATTCCATTGCAGAAGAATTTCCAAACATGCACATAATCATGTTGGGCTACAGGGTCATTTGTTGCTATATCTAGTGAAATTTTCTTCAATTTCAGAGAGGAAAAACTTACTTGTTGCCTTGAAGTTGATTTTCTGATAGAGATGGTTGTATGAAACCAAAATGTTCTTCTTGGAAATAGGAACTCCCCTGCAAGAATACAAATGATCTTAGCTTGCCTTCTAGTAAAAAGTGTAGAATGGTCAAATCAAAAGAAGAGAATCAAGCCAATTAAGTATACCCCAAAGTAAGTTGCAGAGGAACCTTGTGAATAATCCATCATACTACTACCTGTTGAACTTTGCTGATTGGTCCCAGTAACATTGTTCTGAAAATTTTGTCAAGAACCATGAGTAACAAACAAATAATAAAACATCATTGCAGGCAAGTCAAGTTTTTCTAAAAATACTCAAAAAATTGAAAAAAGTATGGAATCACAAACTTACAGTGGAGAAGTCAAAGTGAGGAGAGGTAGCAGTATCATGAAGAAAAGAAGGAAGATACTGATCTTCATGGTGTTGATTTTTTTTACCTCTCTGCTTCTTTGTACCACTCTTGGCCAGCTTCACTACCTTGGGTGCTGAATAAAAGCAACCAGTGTCTTCTTCATTGAAGCAAGGAGTACCATCATCATGTGAGAAATGTGGAGGTCCAGAAGAAGCATCAGAAACCATGGACAAATCCTCTTCCCCAGATGAGTTATCATCTTCTTTGTGTCCCTCATAAAAACCACTAGTTAATCGAGTATCTCCATGTGAAGCATTCTGGTTGAGAAAAGAGTGCTCATTCTCAAGGTACAAAGTCCAACCAGATTCACAGCCACTACTGCATTGATCTGAATCAAATGCATTCATCTTCCTCCTCTCAAAGAAAAATCTAAAACGGGGTTTTGAAGATTCTGGTAAACGGGGTTTTCTACTTTTCTAGAGTCTCACAGTACCCTTATAGCAATGTGTGTGTGTTTATCTAGTTTTGGTGTGTGTTCACTCAACAAGTTGGATAGAAATTACCATACAGAAAGTGGATAGGAGGAAAAAAAAACACAAGAGAAATGAGAGTGAAATTAGTCTTAAAATTCTCACTTTGGATTTTCTATGTGAATGAATGAAAAGTGTAGCCAGTTGGGTGGGTTATAGAGGGTGCATGTAAGAGAGAGTCACATGGTAGACAGCGAGGCACAGTGTACCCTCTTAACAAAACAGGGTACACGTCCGTTTCCATTCCACAGTGTATAGACACCTGTCCTTGAGCAGTAATGCATCTCTTTCTCTATGTAACTAAAACCTGGTGTGTATTATCCAAATTTTGAGGACAAAAATGAAGAGAGTAATATATATCTTTAGTAAATGGTGTACTTTGAAAGTTTATAAATTATGTGTGGTGATTAGAAAATAACTGTAAGGAAACAGGATCCTCTTCTATAGCCTGTACTAACATCAACATGTATGCAGATTGCAGACCAATTAATGAACAAGTTGCTTTTTTAACTTGTTTTTTAATTATCCATGCAGATTGTACAAAAAGTAAATTGGTTTACCCATCATAAGAATAGAGCAGGTAAAGATTTTTTTGGGGCACAGAACAGTTGACGGGGATTTAATTATGAACCCACATGCAATCAGATTCAGAAATACAATACTTCCAATCTCCTTTTACAAGAATTTACTCTACCCGGATTCATATAGGCATGTGAGCATGTGTGCATAGATTTTGGGGCTCAAGAGCATTGCATTTTTTTTTAAAGAAATGGTTATACCTATTATTAAATTGCTAAGAGCAGAAATTTAAACAAAAATCCCAGTAACTTTATAATGAATAATTGATAAAGTTGTTTAAACTACGCCAATTGAAGTTGGCACGACTTAACTCTCACATTTTTATAAGTTGAAGATTCGAATCCCCTACATTTACATTTAGTAAAATTTTAGTCCGTGGCAATTTTTCTGGGGAGATCTCTGATGCTCATACCAAGAAGTAAACCTTTGTTAACCTTTCTCATATGTTATTGACGCCCTGCTCGATAGTCTGTAAGTGTTTTATCTCTGTTTTACCATTTTTTATCGTAAATTAAAACAAAGTTGTTTAAATTACCACAAAATCTACCACATCTAGAGACAATTTAACTAATTAACAATTTAGTTCCGAGTTTGATCATTGAACAATGGGTATGATGAAAATTTATTAGGATACATTTACTCAGTTAATGTGCTCTTTAGAATAACTTTATTAAAGATAATTAAGAACTCTTGTGTTAGATTTTTTTTGATATCCTAAGTAACATTTATTCATTTAAAATATTTTTATCCGTGTGCATAATCTAGGCAATGTTCAACTTCCACATGTTCATACACGTGTGCGTGCATGTGCATATGGACTTCTATCTATATCCCACTTATAGTAACATGGATGATTTTACAATGTAAACAATTATCCTTTTAAAGCTCAAATAGGTTCCGTTCTTCATTCCATTTTCTGACGTCCTAAAAGTTGATTGTGAACAAAATAATAAAACTATTCAATTACTATGTGCTACTAATATATGCTTGATAAAAAATTGTATGAATTAAAAACTACTATGTTATTTTATTTTTAATTTTTCCTCTTCCTCATTTTAGATTTCTTTAATAACTAAAATTTTACTTATAGATAAACCAGAGAAGGACTAAAAACTTAAAACACCTACAATTAAATTTTGAAACAAAAAAGTTGGAAGGACTAAAAAGTATAAAGAAATTCTACAACCAATTTAGATTTACAGATTTTTTTGAAAGGAAGTTCAAACATGTTTTATTTCTTATTTTTTTAAATGAAAGTTGAAACATGTTTAATAAAAAATTATTGACAATATGTTTTCTTTGGTCATCAAGAAATTATTGACACTCAACCTTGGCGACAAATGAATATCATTTATGGGCCGTGGTCCTTATCTCTTAAGAGCTACCATGCACGTGATTGTGGTCAAATAAAAGTGACACATTGTACCCAAAAATGAATAAATAAAAGTGAAAGGGTACTAGGTCGTACGAATTAGTTTGACTGCCCTTTAATTTAATTTAAATAAAAGAAAGGCTACTAACACTTATTTTTTAATACCATTTCATTAATTAGTTAAAATTAAGTAAAGTTCATTAAAAATATGACATGAATTTCAACTGATTAATAAAGTTATTGAGAAAGTATTGTTAACACTCAATTACTTCCAATTAGTTTATTTATGAATGAGGATAAGATCAATAAGCAACACAAATGCATCACGCATGTAACTAGTATTGATTCCACTCCATCATATACTTAAACTTCAAAGTTTGATTATTTTATATTTATGTCCAAAAAAACAACTAGAGTTTGGAACCGCTCTAGCAGTAATCAAGATTGAGCCACCCATAAGTAATATTAAAACTTGAGACAAGAACCAAATTTCAATGTTTGGTTAAAACAATAGTAATCGATGAAACTGAAAATTTATGTTCCAACCTGGAAAGCTGAGCTAACGAAGCTTCCTAGTATAGAGACAAGGCTTTTTTTCTTTCTTTGCATTTTTTTTTCTTCTTTTTAAAGGGTTGGTGCGATGGATCATGAAACACTAGGAAGTATGGAGCAACGCTAGCTATGAACCTAAAGCTATAAAAAAAAAGCTCTTAAATAAGGTAAATACAAGTAAAATTAGTGTGTAGATGACGACATGAAGGACAATGATAATGCAAATAAGGGCAAACAAAACTTTTGAAAAGCATGTGGCCTTGGATCACTCATTATCTGTGGCCAGTGCATGCATGCAACAAACAGATCCAATATCTAATGCAAGTGAAAACAAACATCGAACTCTTCCAAAAGTGGAACCTTTCCTACTTCTCTTTTACCATTTTCCCCCATTGTATTTGTGACAGGCATGTGTCTCTAAATGCAATCCAGATCAAATCCAGCTCATATATGTGTGTGCCATAATAGCTATACACTATTGCGGATTGGGGCTTCTTCAAAGCCTTTTTTATTATTTTTGTTTGAAATAGGTTGTCTACCACACCTATAGCAGTGATTAATCTTTTTATCGTAGATGTTCACAATAAACTGTATACAACATACCACAAAATATGATCGATCTATTCTCATGGGTTATGATTGAATGTCCGACCTCATGATTAAGTAAGTAACCATCCCGCCCTACCTCTTTGTTTCTTGATAGCTATGGGTCCATTATAACTAATTCCACAGTACTCGGTCAACTTCTATTAGCTGGTAATTGGTGAAAACTTGTAAGCAAAGGTAACTTTAGGCCTTGTTTGAAACGGTGGATTGATAGAGGAAAGAAAGGGAAAGGGAAGGAAAACGTCATTGAAAATCGTGCACCTCAGTTTGGTTTCATTATTACTGTGGATGGAAAGATTGATTTTCGTGGGACCCACAGTAAAAATGCTTTCCTTCCAAATTGGAGAGAAAGCTGGAGTTTTTTGGTGTTTCAGGGCTCGTTTGGTGCGACGTATAGTATAAGACTTGATAGTATAAGACCTGATAGTATTAGACTTGGTAGTATAAGCCCTGATAACTTTCTTATACTATCCAGCGTTTGGCCATACTCTGTATAATTTACCATATCGTTTAAATTAATGCAATTTTATGTTTAATGAAGTATTGAATAATGATATATAATAAAAATCAAATATGGAGGTGATTATAACGGTAGTGGCGGTGGTGATGGAAGTGGTGGCAATGGTGGTAGGTTGGTGTTGGTGGCGGTGGTGGTGACAGTGGAGATAGGTTACTGGTGGTGGTGGCAGTGATGGTGGTTGTGGTGGTGGCGATGATAGGGTGGTGGTAAGGCGGTGGCGGCTGCGGTAGGGTGGCGGCTACGGTGGAGGGTGGAGGCAATGGTGGTGGTGGCGGCGATAGGGTGGTGGTTGTGGTGTCGGTGGTGGCGGTGGTGACAATAGAGTGGTGACGAAGATTATGGTGGTGGTTGTGGTGGCGGTAGGGCGGTGGTGGTAGTGGCGGTAGGGCGGTGGTGGTGATTGGGTGGTGGCGGCGATGGTGGTTGTGGTGTTGGCGACGATAGGGTGGTGGTGGTAAGGCGGCGGCGACGGTGGAGGGTGGAGGCAATGGTGGTGGTGATGGCGATAGGGTGGTGGTTGTGGTGTCGGTGGTGGTAATAGAGTGGTGGTGGCGATTATGGTGGTGGTGGCGATAGGGTTGTGGTGTCGGTGGTGGCGGTAGGGCGGTGGTGATCGGGTGGTGGCGGCAACACCGGTGGCGGTGGTGGTGTCAATTGTGGTGTTAGTTGACAGCAATAGAGGGTGGTGGTGATGGTGACTTATACATCATAACCTTATCATGCCTTATCCATCACTCACATGATGGATTAAATAATACGTCATTTTAATGTATAAGGGGACTTTGATAGATAAGCTTATACAATACAATGTCATCACCAAACAATGAATAAACTCATAATGTATTGTATAAGCTTATACTATCATGCCTAATACGGCGTGCCAAACGAGCCCTCAGTTGAAAAGACTGAATACCCCATTTTCCTTATTTATTATTACAATTGTTTTTTATTCATTTAGTAGTCGTGAATGTAACGTAAATTAAGAAAAAAAAATTCTTATATTCATATAATAATAAAATAATAAATGTGTGGAACAATTTATTAAAACAATACTATTTTGAAAAGGTAAGTGTTACGTTAATTTTAAATAATGATTATAATATAAAAGAGTTGAGGATGTTTATGTCATTTTATATATACACACTTTTCTTTCCACTCACTTTTTCTTTTCCTTTCTTTTAAACCAAACAACCTAAAAAATCATCTCACTTTCCTTTCTCTTTCTTTTCTTTTCCTTTCCTTTTTTTTCCTTTCTTTCCTTCTACTTTTCTTTCCGAACCAAACAAAGCCTTAGTGCACTAGATCTATGGTTTGGTCATTGGTATCCTTTTTATAATATTGATTGTAATAATTTCAAATACCCACTATTCCAGTCAGAATCAATAAGCATTTTCAAATTGCACCATAAAAAAGAATGAGTTAGCCCTGAAACCCACTACAAATTATGGGCTATATATAACCTACAATGTGCGGGCCGCTAGATATATACTTTATGCTGGGCCTAGTACCAGCTGATCGAAGCTCAATCAATGGTCGAATCATGATTTAAGTCTAGACTTTGATTTTGACCAAAAACAAAAGTCTAGACTTTGATAAAAGGAAAAAAAGGACATGATTCAAAATTGACCAAAAATATTCGTAGACACAAAAATATGAACTCTTGATAACAATGTTTTTTCTCTCCTAATTAACAGATGAAGTATTAAACCTTAGAGAAATGCAAGCATGAACACATTCTGCGACGCTTTTTATGTGATTTGTTTATTTTTTTAAAACTCAACACATAATTTTGAATAAGATAAATATTTTAACTATTTTGAAAATAAAACAATCATAAAAAATATATGTGAATATAAGTATATGTTTAAAAGAGCGTATTGCTAATATTTCTCTTTAATATAAACCCAAGTCATAGACAGGCTCTAGTCACTATGTTTAGTCACTATGTTCTTATGGAGATATATTATGATCAATCAACTATTGATAATCAAGCTCTTAAGTGTCTTCCATCTTAGTTTATGTTTAACCTTAGTTTAAATTTTCCATGTACACTACTTTTTAGTACCCCCATCGGCTAGTTTCTTGCTAATTTTTGCTCAAACTTTAAGGCAGGATACAATATCAGAAATTGGCACCAATTCCAGAACTGTGAAATGGTACTTAATTTAATTTGAACACGAAGCCAACCATGATAAACCAAACAAAAATCATACCAATAAAGGCTATACAATTGGGCAATCATGTGAAAAGTTTGGTCTATACACTCAGAAGGTGGGTCGTGCCTGCCTAAGTTTGTTAATGCTTGTTTGTCTCTTGCTTTGACTGTTTCCTAGGGAGAGGTCCAAGACACCTCACCTTTTTCTAATTCTCACAAAAGCCTGTGGAGGTTTTATTAGTCTTGCAGACTGTTTAGTGGCCCTATTTTCGTAGGTGGACCCTTATTTAATTGAGAATTTGAGCTTCCACATTTGACAAGGAAAAGTATGTACTCCCTCCAACCCTCCTAAATGGGTATATGTACTACAAAGAAGTGGTTGTGGTATTTAACTTAGATTCATGTAAAGATGATGATACAAATACAGTTATAAAATTAAATCTATACATTATACAAGTATCAAGCACTTTTAAACAAACTATTTCTCTGCATCTCTTAAGTTTTTTTTTTTTACATTAACTTTAAGTGTAATATGTCACTCTTATGGCAACACTAATAAAAGGCATAACTACTATTAAGAGGTTCTTTTAAATACATTTTTCATCGATCATCTTGTGATCATTAGTTAATTTTATAAAAAGTCAACACAATTCTGTCATTTGTTAAAAATATTGTTGACTTTAATAAAACCAAACGGATTTGTTCTTCGAGTTTCTCACAAATGGAATGATTTAGGCTCCTAATTTTGTAAGATTTTAATTTTAATTTTCATTGAAACATTATGTTTTAAGGGATGACTCAAGTATTAATATATAGAAGACTACAGAAAACCCCGTAACATAACAAAACAGGGTAATATGCAGCAGAATTAAACTCCAACTTACAAGAATTTGTGAAAAGCAATAAAAATTATATGACGATAATGAAATGTCATCAACATTCAACACCCAAAAAAATTCCTACACCACTACTTCAAGTCACATACCTTCCACCAAGCCGTTAATATTCTCATAGTATATAATATCCTAATTGTTACAGATTTTGAAGTCGATAACATCCACATCAATACGATAGGTGCGTGCAATGGTTAGGGTTCTTTGAGCAATTGCAAATGAAGGGATAGGTTGACATGAAGTGGTCCAACGAGAGCTAAGCGAATATGTTAAGGGTAACAGTGGAGGGTAATTGTCTGCCTAAGGAGAGAATGGAAGAACCATCCTTAATTTAGTGGGGTGAACCTTCCTTTAAGGGGGAAGGAATGATATGTCCAAAGGGTTGCAAGGGTGCATTTTTCATTTGTGGATCTAGTTCAACCAGGTGGCCCATGCCTAATTGAGAAGGATATGTGTGTTTGACGTAGAGTGCTATATATCAAAAATTGCGCCAAGCTTTTGTCATGTTGATAAGCGTTTTGGTTCATATGAGAGAAAATAATCAACATGAAAAATACGAAATATAATAAGAAACTATATAAAATCTTAAAAATAGTTATAAAAAGATAGATGAATTGAATCAAAAAAAAAAAAAAACCCAATCACTAAGAATAATCCAATAATTTATGAATCAATCATTATATTTCTTCAGTAATTCCTAGTGCCAAGATAGACCTGCTAATACTATACTTTTTTTATCTTGATCAAGGTATCTCCACAGCCGACAGCCGTGAGACTAATCCCTCGCCCCACGGTCAGCGCACTAAACGGTAGGGGCTATCCTATTTGTTAGGAAATTCAAGTCAACCATAACGAAAAATATTTGTCCGCACCCGGAATAGACATATGCCTCATCTCCCGTGCTTACCCCTGTATCTGTATTAACAAGTAACAACATACTACTTGCGAGGGCAACATTGTCCAAATCTCAATAAGGTCTCGTTATTCTCAACACCACCTTTTTTGGTTTCTTCTTTTCTTTGTTCTTACCTACAATCCTACGCCTACTACTATTCCCTAATGCTGTAGGCCAAAGAGCCCCTTGTCCCTCCCCTACTAGGACGTGATGTGAAATGAATGATGTGATGTCAAGCTAGAACTACATAACCCTCCAACACCGTTTCCCCTTTTCACTTCCCATTCGTCAAATAATATGACCCCACCACCCCCCAACTCCACTCACATGATCTTTTCCCTCCAAAATCTCTCTTTTCATGTTCACTACGTGGCACTCAATCGTCATTCCCACGTCACACTCTTCCATACGTGGCTTAACCCCGCTGGCCCATTCACTATCACCCCGGCCCAATACCACCTCACCACCTTTCATTTTCACACGTCCTCTCAAAGCCCAATGCTTGCATAATTACATTTTTGCTAACACTCACAGCCGATAATAATGAGATTATTCATTCAAGAATCAAATTGTAAACTAAATACTCAAGAACCTACCTACGGTCTACTAGACTTGGTGCTTGCATAATTACATTATGCCCAAGACCCAACACATTACACAAGACACAACAAATAAGCAATTTGAGCAAAAATAAAAATAAAATAGAGTTTGCCTTTATGTGAACGAAAGACTGTACCAAAATCTTGACCTGGGTCTGATAATCAAAGATATAAATAAAAATATAGAATCCAAAAAGCAAGTAACCTCTTCCCTCTTGACAAAAGAAAAGGAGACTCATTAATTATACGAATATAATATAAGAGTATAATAATTATGGTATGATGGTACTGACTGGGACGGAACTTGGGGGACTTCCTTGCTTATCTACCATCGTCGGGTACATCGGGAGCAAAGGTTCCGGCTCCTCACTCGACTCACCACCACCGCAGTTTGTCTCGGAACGAGTGTCGCAGCTGGCGCATGTAGCGGCGTCCAGGACGCCGATTGGGCTAGACGGCGGCGCCGGCTCTGGTCTCCTCACTTTGTACCTAGATTCGAGACACGTGTCCACCATGTACTCCTCCATTAGTTGGTGACAGCATCTCACCATTTCCTGTTCCCAAACAACAAAGATTCATTCATCCATTCATTCCAATTCCAATTCCAATTCCAATAATTAATTAAAAAATGAAAAAACAAATCCAAAACACAACACACAATCCATGTTCCAAAATCTTCCAATTATTTTCATTAATTTATAGATAATTAACCAACTGAGATAAAATATCTAATTTTATATTCATTTTTGGTCCTTATATAATTTTATATTCTGAATTAACCCCAAAAGAATAATGAAATTAAAATAAAATAAATGCAGTAGCATTGTATAGTGTAGTAGTACTTGGTTTACTCTGTCGTGAAAACACAGCAGCGACTCGGAAACAGCATCACGGCGGTAACCAGCTGAGCAGAGCACGGCGGCGGCAGCCACGGTGGACGGTGCGAACCTCGCGAATTCCACCACTGATGAAATGCATGCCACAAACAATCAACATCAGATTAATGCTTCATTCCAGGAAAACAAAATCAAAATCAGGGGAGTGATAGATAAACTGATAATGTTAATTACCACGGGTGGTGCTGATAATGAGATCGGAGGCGGTGGAGACGAACCGGTTGATAGAATCGGAGGAGGAGGAGGAGGAAGAGGAAGGAAGCTTGGCGATGAAATAATCGAGATAATCGAATGGGGTAACAGAACGGAGTCTCCAGTTGAGTTCAGCCATGATCCAAACCTCCATTTTCTGAATCGTTTTGGGTTCGAAAACGAATCTGGGTTCGAACAATTGCAAGTCCATCAACAACGGAACTCGAGGCTCCTCCATTTTCGCCGCAAGAGATAAACACGCCACTGATAGCAGCTGAAACACCCACCCATAACTCGATCGCTGCCAAACAAAAAAAAACATGAATCTCTGACTTTGAAAAAACAGGGGAAAACGAAAAACAGAGAAAACGATACCGGAAGAGAAGCGCGTGAGAGAAAACGGTCAAGGTAGTTGACAGAGAGAATCGCCGTCACTGGCCGAAACTCGTAGAAAGCGTGAACCTGCATTTACCGATTTTGCCCCTGTCAGACCAAACAGAGAAACATTGATTCTAGAATCGATTGCGTTGTTACCTTCAAGATCCACGTGATGGCGTCCAAGCGTTTGTTGATATCGACGGAGTTGTTGCAGCATCGCTGGAAGTAATCGCTTCTCGGCATGTGGCGGGTCTCTGCGGCGATGAGTTCGGCGATTGTTTCCTCGTCGGGAATCGGCGGAAGAGGTGGCGGAGATGGGCGGTTGATGATGCTCCTCCATTCACCCCAGAACATGCTGGTGGCGGAGGAGTGGTCTGGCGAGGGGTACATTGAGGGTGGTGGTGACGGCGGCGGTTCCGTCATGGTAAGGGAGTGTGGGTTGTGTGATGGGTCATTGATTTATAGTGGTTGCTTTTGCTTTCTCTATGTGTGTGTGAAGGTTTCTGTTTTGTCTGTTTGCTCTGCGCGTGTGGAATTGGTTGCTGCAGAGTGAGTGAGTAGAGACACACGATACACAGACACAGTGGTAGTGGTGGTGTGTTTTGTGTTGCAGAAACGAGGAGTTGTCAACAACGGGTGATTGGGGGTAATGTATGTATATTAATGGTTGGTTCAATGGCAGTGAGTGAGTGAGTGACATATGAGGTGCTGATTTTTTTTCCTTGTCTCTACTCTTCACTGCTTTGTTTTATTGTTCCAAATCATTTACTTTTCTTCCCAAATTGTAGTTACTGTTTGCTTATCATCTTTAATTAACCTTGCTCTCATCCATCTCACCTTTTCAAGATGTTTGCTAGAGCCAGCTAGCTACATTTTCTCATATGATGAAGGAATTAATGTTAATTACTGAAATTCTGTTTTAAATGCAATAATAGTTGAATAATTAATTATTTTGTATAGTTACAATTATTCCATAGTTATATAAAATTATGTGTTCACATCTTTCTATTCACAATCAGTAGTGAGATAATGATGATTGATGTAATAAAAAAAATTGTATGAAATGAGATGGAAGAGTGAGTGATGAAAGTATATTAAAATTGTAAAAGAAATTTAATATTAATGTATTAGTAATGAAATAATTTTAATTAGAAGTATAAATACATGAGTCGGTGCAATTTAATACAAAATTAATACATTGAAAAAAGTAGGAACATTTAACGTATATATTTAAGATTTGTTCTTCGGTTTTATTGCAAGTGTTGGCATATTAACTCATGTTTCCTCGATCGTATCATTGTTTTTTTTACAACTATACGCACGATACGGGAGAATGATTCGCACGCGCGTGACGGCGGTTACTTGATATACTCGCCAACTTATGCTTTGTTTGGATTAGTAAAAATTAGATGATGAAAATTTGACACATGAAAAAGATTTAGAAAAGAGTGGTGCTATATGGTACGAGCAATATAAGGCACGAGAGCGACGACAGTGATATATTTCCTTAGGTCGATGTGCAACTCCAAAAATATCCCCCTCATTATTATATTATTCCAGAAATAACCCCACCCATCATCTCCTCTCACCTCACCACACAGGTCCATCACCAACATGTCTGCTTCACGCCCAACTGAGTGACACAGGCACAGGTACCCCGACACCACCGTGCCTTCGAATATTCCTCAATCGATCGAGTGAGATTTCAATTCTTCTACTTACAGTTACAACTTCTGAAATCATTTGTTGAATGAATGAAGAATGGAACTCAATTATGCAGTGGATCTATATGGGTTCTTCCTCTACGTCACCCTCCTTCTCTCCACTTTCTTACCGCAAAGCCGGAAAACACCGCCGCATACACCTTCCCTTACAGATCTGGAGGCTTGCGTCGCAACCTCCCCAGCTACCATGCCTGTAGCGCATATGGTGGCTTCTCCAAGGCTTGCTCTGTTATTTTTCAGAACCTTGGAAGATGATTAATGGCGGTGCGCCAGAGGGTTTGGCGGAATTGATGTCGGACGCACTGACGCAGAGGGACGTGAGGTTTGCCACGCACGACGGAGACAAGTGCTTGCTCGCACATCCACAGGAAACATGGAGATGCCGCAGTGCAGAAGGCAGATTGTAGATGTAGCAGAAAACATGGAGTTTCTAGCGATATGTAGCACCAAATCAATGTTTTATTTTTATTTTGAAATTGATTTTTTTGAAATAAAAAATACTCGTGCCTGGTCGTGCTTCTAAATCTCGTGCACTTTAGCATTTTCCTTTAGAAAAAGGACAAATTAAGTCTATTTGGATGACACGTGAAAAGCGGTTGTAAAAGGGTTTCATATAGTGGGGACCACAATTGTAGAATTCCCACAAGAATTACCTGATGTGAGAATATCCTGGTCAAAGACAAAATATATTTATTGACTTATTTGTAAATTTTAACATGTTGGATTATATGAAAACTCTTAAATTTAATTAAAAGTTAATTAGTATATACTAAATTGTGAATATTTCTAACACATGCATCTAATGATCTAATTACATCTCCCAAAACCCAATCTTATTTCTTTTAATTTTTTAATTTTAATTGATTTATGATGTGACAAGATAATGAAGCATAATTATCTAAAACTTTTTTTCTCTCATTTTTTTTTCTTCTCCTTTTTAACTCACATCCAAAGAAAATTATGGGCCATGCCTGAATAAGCCCTCTGCCAGAAGGCCATATATTTCAAGTCCAATTCATGCATAATCAATTTGCACATTCCTAGCTAGTTTTTTTTTTTTAAATGCTAGTTTTAAAAAATGCGCACATTCCTTATTGACCATTTTTTTTTCCACATTCCATTCTCTACCCGAAAGAAAAAATGCAAATTATTTTTATGAATTATTGTGGTATCAAGTGAACACAGGAGACGAGAATGCCGATGTGTATGTGCTTAAATTTTGGTTACGTCTAACTTTACCTAAAAAACCAACTCAGAGTGCGCGTTGCTCATAACTTATGAGGACTATTTTAATCATATTTCTAACAATGTTAGACTTTCTCAACATACTCCTCATGCATTGTCAATGCATGACATATATAGCATAAAGTCGTAAAATCTGCAAGAATAAACATATGTAGGTGACTCATATATAAGTTGTATTCACGTGTAGGATAGACTCTAATACTATCTTAGAATTTTGGTTAGGCTTAACTCTTTGCAAAAACCTAGCTCAAATGTGAGAGTTGTTCTACCTTTATAAGGACACTTTTGACCACATCTCTACTCAATGTAAGACTTTATCAAAAGTATGCCAATATGGGCCCAAATTCAATTCGAGGCTTCAAGCCTACTAGACTTTAGTTGTAGAGGGTAAATAAGTTGATTCATTATGTTGTCCCATGCAGATTGCTAATGAAGAGGATATTCTACTTCAAGTAGTGCCTTTGATATGCAAGACAAGAACTTACATGCTAGTCACTTTCAGTATTCTTATAATTTACCATTCATTTTGCTGGAATGTTTTTAGAGCCTATTTGAGTAAGTATATATTTATATAAGACAATAAAATTGTCAAGAGAATGCCATATTTCCTCTTGTTTTTTGAAATGGAAGTGCACTCATAATGAAGGGAAATATCTGTTTAGGTTCATAGGCAGTGAATAGAACTCTTCATTTCTGTGATCCTGATCGAAGTTCCTGAATTTTTCCCACCAGTGTCTCCCACTGTCTCGGCGAGTTGAGCTGTGCCCGCGACTCAGAGTGACATCCAGCAAGTAAGCAACTATAATTGCCACAGTTGCTGGGGATGAGAAAATCACTTGCACTATGTTGTTGAACTGTATAATGAGATTTTACAATGAACCAGTAAGAATCAAATATGGCTCAAGCAAAATAAAGAATTTCAGGCAAGATTTACACTTACCGCAATAGAGCCGGTATGAACAGGGCCATGTCCGGATAGCAACAGTTGTTCATTGAAATATTGCGGAACTGATAGGCCCAGGAAGAGAGAAAAGCCAATGATGAACATTGATCTGTAGCTATTTAGATTGCAGAACTGAAGATAACCAAGGCCAGCTGAAGCTGCTCATCACAGAAGAAACATTACAATCAGATCAGAATGAGAAGGATCAATACATTAATAGCATGTTCGGATTTCTTATAATCAATTCTGGCACCCAGAAGCTACAAGCTTCTCCCCCGAATTGATTTTACTTTGGAATCAATTGTAGAAGAATTTCCAGACATGCTTTAAGCTAGCACGACTTAAACAGAAATACATTTTACATGCTAAGTTCTATTGCAATCACTCATTTGTTTTTGATTTCTAGATGACTAACTTTTGAGTTGTCACCTATGAATGCACATAAAGATAGTAATATTATAATACCTGATCCCTAATCCTGATTGATATGAAATAATTTTCAAAGTATCTGACAATTAAACAGATAAACCATACATACCCACATAGGCGAAGAGAACACAGTAAAGAGCTGCTATAATTGGCAATGGTATTGAGGCAAGAACAGCTCCAAATTTACCTGACAGTGAAACACAAACCTGGATGCTGTTAGCAAAAAGTAGTAGGCAAACAAAATGACACATAAGTATGAGCAAATTGTACACTACAAACATATAAGTATGACCAATGTGTAGCTTTCACCAATTGATCAGAATGTTTAGAAATTAGCAGAAGCTGATGCAACACCTAATATAGAGAAGAAAAGCATGAATCCTGCTGATATTTCAATGACTCTCCGACTTCCAACTCGCGTTAAACCCAGTAGTCCTGCATTTTCACTTAATGCCAAGGAAATGAAAGAAAAGTAAATTAGATAATGTCTTCATTAAATTTTTAATAGTAAAGGATAAATTTTAATATAGTAATATTATTGTTATAATATTGTACACTGATGCAGTAGATCCAGTTGCTGCGCCAAAAAAGCCATCTACAAGAGTACTCACACCCTGAAATCATCACACTTTAACATTTAATTCTAATGTCCAAGAAGTAAATGCATATACAGATGTAATGTCAAGTAATCACATAATACCAGCCAGCCAACACCGCGGCTAAGGACAGAGGGAGGAATTGGGGTTGCACTGCTAAGTCTTGATGTTGCAATGAATGTCCCAGTTGACTGTCCTCAGAGAATGAAAAGGACAAAACTTATATCAAAGTGTATCCAAATAGAAATAAATTTAATCATGTTCCTTCTAATTAGTAATTATCAAAATCACAAGAAGAGAATATAAAAAAGAACAAAGGTAGTTCGCAGAGAATTTTGACAAGTCAAAATGTCTAGCTCACGAAGTCATACAGATAATGGTACATATTCTAGTCTAGTTACTAATGCTAGCATTAGTAATGTCATCATTCGATCCAAAAATATAACAATCATCCCACACAAGTTGGTCTATATTAAACAAAAAACGAAAGAAAGAAAGAAGGATTAAAGTGAACCTCTATAATTGCAACAAGCGAAGCAGCAACCATTGCAAAAGTATCACCAGCATCGAAAGAAGGCCTTCCCCATTGAAATGGATATGGAACTCTTATCCTGCACAAATGGAGATAAATCTAATCAGAAAATAAAGCTTTACATGACCATCAGCACAAATGAAATTGTCATTAATGGAGTAAGAGATGTACAGAACATATTCAGCTCTTTTGTATACAGTAATAAACAAAGGATATTATGATATTATATCTCTTGTCCAGAACCTATCTCTGCCTACTTTGATGCTTTGGAGACCTGGATATCATCTATAATACATGGCTTTGAAACATTATATGAGTCTTGTAAACAAAAACTAGCTACATAGGACTGACCATGGAGCAGCACTGATTAATCCGGATCGATCGGTACGACAACTGAATTGAGTTGTCGGGGATCTTTTATTATATGCTCCAGCTGCAGTCAAAATCTCAGCAAAAGCCCATACAATTCCAATTGAGACTAGTAGCGCAAATCGATCAACCCCTTTTGATTTCAACTTCTGGGGAATATACTGCAAGGAAATTGATTTGACAAAAGTAGAAAGATCAATTTTAAATGTTGAGCTATTTTGATCAATAAAATGCACATACAATAAGCGCAATCACTTGTTACAAAGTTACACTACCACTTTCACGACCTTTCTTCTTAAATTTTATTTTAGAGTCAGCCAAGTCAAATGAAATTATGCAGAAAGAAATGTTAGACAGAAGCAGGTACTGCATATATCTAAGCAACCTACTAGGCAGGAATTGTTGGAAAATTATGTGTATTTCAAAAGTTCCAAGTCCCACATTGCCTATGTGATGAATCTTCTAATAGCGAATAGCATTTGTGGATAATGTAACAAAATTGTGTGCTCTTCATCCAACAGGAATTTGGATAATGTAACAAAAAATTAGAGCTTGAACTTTTCACCTTATTATATTGTTGCTATACAAATATTTCAAAAGAACGAATAACATGTGTGGATGATACTCATTTTCATCAGAATCAATTATGGAACCCATAAACTACTCACAAAAACTCCTTTTTAGAACTGATTATGGCTTCAGAATCAATTAAAGAAAAGTTTCCAAACATGCACGCAATTGAATTGGGTGAGAGAGGGAATAATACATACCTGGGACAGAATAACCAGAATAACCAATGCAGGAAGACCAATTTCAACACAATCTGCCAACTACAAGAACCAAAGGAAAACCAAAGTTTATGTTTGTTAAATAATTGATAATACAGATGAAACAGATTAAGCACCAATGTATGTACTCTTGGAAACCCTATTGCAAAGAGTCCTAGGCCAGTAAGGGTGACAAGGGGAACAGCACTGAGAGGGCTGAGAAACCTGCCATATCAAAAGTCAATAAAACTGAGTTCTTCTACTTCCAAAGAAGAAAAAAACACAGTAACCATAAATAGACATTCTCAAGTATCATGTCCATATCCTACCTGGCAAATATCCTCCAGAATCCAAAAAAGCCAATGATGATTTGAAATAACGATGCTATAATAAGTGCCCCTTGTATTGCTCTCATGGATCGTTTAAATCTCTGATAAATTCAAAATCAATTGAAATCAGTGACATGCACCAACACATTTCCCCATTTCCAAGTAAACTCTTGCTCCTTCCTCTTTTTCTCATGAAAAGAGCTCAGCATTTCTAAAATATTCATCAATTATTGCACAACAACATGTATACACTCATGGTTTCAAATTGCGGCCTACAACCGCAATTGCGGCCGCAGCGTAAAACCCTGAACACACTAACCTGATGTGGATCAGGAAATACACTCATCCTGCTAGATGAAGCAATGGAAACAGCAGGAATGATGAAAGCATAGGATGCCCCCACAACCACTGGAAGCCTTGTTCCAAACCATGTTTGCAGCAGTGTGTTTATGCCAGCAACAAACAGCAGAGTCTGTATCATTTCAGCCTTCTCCACCTAAGATTTCCAAAAATAACAAGAAATGGGGTTCAAACAGAATGAGCAAACAAAACAAAAAAACACATGAAATTGTTCAGGAAAAATAGAAGTCATCAAATTTCATTACATTGCCACCACCCATCAAAGGGACAAGAATGGTTGAAACAATGACGATGGTCCCAAGCATAACCAGATAGTTCTGAAACCCAAGGAGAATCCCTTCAGCTGAAAATCAAATAATTCAACCAAAGGTGAAAATCTTAGCCTCAACAAGAAATGGGCATGAGCTAAAAAAAGCCAGAGAGAAAAAAGAGGTTAATTATCACTTACGCCAAGAGGGAGAGCTGCTAACACAGTAATCAACACCTGGAAGTTGATCCTTCACAGGATGAGGTTCGAATTCATCAGCCTTTCCTCCTCCTCCTCCTGCCATTCTCTCTCTGTGTCTTTGTGTCTGTGTGTGTCTCTGTTTTCTCTGTTTTAGTGTTTCTTATAACGCAGAGAATAAGGAAAAGGGTGTGTACTTTGTCTGATACTAAATGCAGAGAGAGAAAGGATAAGAGTGAGAGTGAGAAGGGGTTGGCAGCGACGTTGTGACTCTAGGAAATGGCAATGTGTGCTTGCAATGCTTTCACAAATGGACTTTTCAACAGAGGAAGCAGTGTCATTTTTATTGGCTGCAGTTAATTATGAGAGTTAATTATGAGAGTTAATTATGAGACTTCTTAATTGGTTTGTTGTGGTTGGCAATGGTAGCTTAGCTTACAATTACTACTACTTGTTTTGGCTTTGTGCATACCTTTTGTGTGTTTTGTGTTGTTTGCTGATTTGAACAACTATACCCAAAAGAGTCAAATGTTGGAATACCAAACATGGAAAATTGATACTGACTTCAATGGTTCACCACCTTTGCATGTTGTCTGAATTTTCAAAATCTTTAGCAAGAGGTTGTAGTTGTAGTTCCTTAATAATTAATCTAAGGCTTGGCAATTTGTTTCCCTTGGATAAAGCTAAGCCATAGCCAGATGAGAAAAGGGTTCCATTGCATTTTGTGTTGAAAGACACCAAGAGTTATGTTCCAAAAATTAATTACTTTATTTGGATGTAGAGTGAAAATGGGAGGATAGAAAATGGGAAAAGGGAAAAAATAAATACCCTTTTGTTTAGGACTAAACTAAAGTATTTCCAACAATGACTTGCTGAAAATTATAATTAAAAAACGAATAAAAAATTGCGTTGTTGGTGTCATGTTGTCTGTGACTAGGATATAAGATAAGATTGAATGTATGTGACGTTGCGCGTGCCACGCAGTTGGTTCTGCCAAAAGCCTGCGTGTTGAACATAAATGGCATGCGCGAATCTCTCCCAGTAACGCCTTAACTTTTAGAGCATTAATGGGGACGACTTAGATGTGATCAAAGTAATAGAGTTTGTAATAAGTAGAAGCCCCTCATTATGATCACCGACTGCGTGCGTCAGATTGACGTTAGCTGCGTAGATACAATAAGGTGTCTGACGTATATGTGTGTCATCCCCAGCTCGTTGGCGCCCCTCGTTTGCCACAATTTCAGTGCAACTATTGCACTTTACCCACTCAACCACCCCCAACTAGAAATGATAAATCCAACCAATAATGGTGCTCTCGGAGGAGATTGTTCAATATGAGGCCACAATTTTGAGGAATTTCCTCATGTGGGTTGGGACATGGGTTAAAATCTTCTCAAAGTAAACTCGGGAACGAAGATGAGGATCATCCCCACCCTCCAAGGTTTCGTCTCACATATAAATTTGTGGATATATAATGGTACTCTTAAATATAAAAAGCTAAGTAGCTTAATAAAAAAATAGTGAATTCTTAAACCCAGAAAAAAACTATGGGAAATTTAAAAAATAATTTCAGTAAATAATCTCTTAAATTAAAGGTAAAAGGTAAAAAAAAAATGATAGTTTATCTATCACATACTACTTTTACATTTTGAATTGCTTATTTTGAGAGCTTCACAACCTGATGTTAAATTTTAATTTATTCTATTTAAACTAAGTTTATGTATTCTTCTATTGGGTTTAATTTGATTAGTCAAATGTGGGTCTAAATTTAGTTTATAACCAAATATTATATATCTCTCCAATCGAATATAATAAAAAAGGCGAGAACAAATTAAATCATCTCAATTATAATAAAGTTCCCGCAACAAAATTTAAAAAAAAAAGTTGATAATGTCAAGTTTCACCAACTAACAATTTATCTTAATTTTATTTCTGTAATTAATTAAACATACATAATTTAATGGTGGTAAATTTTTTATATGGTTATTTTTTTGATTTTTTTACGATTGAGACGAGGCATCATAGACGACGTACCCAAAAAATTCAAATGTAATGATGCTGATATATATGTGTTTTACTCTAAAAAAAAAGATATATATGTTTTTTTGTTTTTGTTTTTGTTTTTGAAAGTAATGATGCTGATATATATGTTTGATACAACCAATAGTATTAGTTTATAAAATGGAAAATGACACTTATGTGGGGGTCATGACACTGACATATATACATGTATATTTATGTTTCCATGGATAAAATTACGGAGATATCCATGGAATTCAAGCACCCTCAACGATTCCTATTTTCATCTGATTATGGAGGATTCCAAAGCTAGCTTTGTCTGCCTCCTACGTACGAGGCATGTCGTTTGCTTCATGTTAGGCATAGGGGATATCACATTACTTAGTGCGATTAGAAGACAGCCCTGTGAATCTTCATCATGAGCTTCTGATATGAGATTTGTATATCTTCTGATTGAATGAATTCAATTAGACATTCGTGTAATCGTACGTGTGCATGCAGGCAAATAAATAATCAAGTACAAGGCATATTTTGAATAACCAGTTAACCACTCACTATATTTTCAACAAATGTTAAAAATTGACTCATGTGATGTGCAAAACATATTTTGAATTTCGTGGTTGGTGTGTTTAGTGTGTTTGAATAATTAACTAAAATATGAAATAGCTTTCAATTTAATTTATAAGAAGAGTTTCATCAATTTTTCATCTTAAAATTTTAGTCATTGTGTTGAAGACGACATCGTTCTTCTTTCGTGTTTTCACTTAAAAAAAAAGAGTAGTGAATTTCAATTTTGCTTAATTAATTCATATGCCTTTAAATTTTGTCTTATATTTTTTCTTTTCTAGTTACGTCCTTAGGTATTTTAGTCTTATTTTTTATATAGTCTTTAACTAACTTATTTTAAACAATGCAACCATGCAAGAGACTAAACTCACACACAGGGGCGGATCCAGACCTTGAATATCAGTGAGGCTAAACATAAAAGCAATCATAGACTAAAAGAAAAATATTATAGATAAAACCATGAGAGAAAGTTTCTCATGGAAATAGAAGAGTTTACATTATAGTCCAAGAGTTTACAATGAAAATCGTCTACCATTATTTGAAAATGTGCTAAAATAACATCATTGTCAATTGTTCCAAGAACATCTCTTTCTATAAAAGTTACAAGACGATCATTTAACCATTGATCACCCATTTTGTTACATAACTGACTCTTCACAAACTTCATGGCTGAAAACACACGTTCCACACTTGCAGTAGCTACCGGCAAGACTAAAGCCAACTTCAGAAGCTTATAAACTATATCAAATGTGTTGCACCTTTTTGTTTCCACAAGTTTTGCACAAAGATCTGAAAGTCCTTTTAACTTTGCAAATTTTGGATCACTTCGAACATTTCTAACATAATTTTGAAGCTGATGTCGCACTACCACTTCCGGCACATCAACAAAATCATTTAGATAAAGTTCAACCATCCTCAATAATTTTTTCACATCAAAAGCTTCAAAAGATGATGAGGGATTCAAGCATGAAACACATTGTAAAAATTCAGTATTCTCTTCATCAAATCTAGCATTGAGCTCATGCAACTACAAATCTAAAACACTAAATAAACAATCATGCTTATAATGATGCAAATTAGAAACACTAGAAGTGATAGCATGTCGTCTAGGTTTCTTCCCTTGCACAAACGGTGCATCCAAATCAGGCACATCAATATCATGCTTATTGCAAATTTTCATAACCTTAGATATAAGTTCTTCCCATCCATCATTCCTCATTTCTTGCAATTCTTCTTTGGTGGCTTGGACAAGTGATAAAGCATTCAAAAGATCTTGATCACGCTTTTGTAGTGCTTCACTTAAATCATTTGTAAATCCTAAAATCTCAACCATCATGTATAACATGAAAATAAAATCAAAGGATTGAAGCACTTCTAGCAGAGTGAGACTGAGAACAGAGAAGAAGCGTGCGTATTTGAGAACTGGTGATAGAAAACAAATAATTTTTCTTTTTTTTTAACCATATAAAATTAAAAAAAAAACAATAAAAATCGGTGTGGCCAATGCCACACCTGGCCCCTTAGTGGGTCCGCCCATGCTCACACATCAAAATTAACGCAATACTGATAATCTATGTCGAAATATTGCTTATATATAAAATAATTTCTATGACATATTTAGGGTTTTCTATAACATATTTGGGGTCTGTCAGATGGCTTTGAGGGTTTTTCTTTTTTCCTCTTGGGTGTCTTTGGCTTTGAGGTTGCCTTCTTTGGGTTAGGTTATTTTTTGCCGTTATTGACTTTTTGACCCCTATTGAGGAGGGTTGTAAATCGGTTGACTACATCCTCGTTAATATTATTTTGCTTTTTCTTGTAACAAAAGGAACAAAAAGACGCAAAAAAAAAACAAACTATCATAGGACATCCCTACACAACAGCGGGATCACAGACAAAGGCGGAGCCTTCCAAACACAATAATGTTACTTACACATCTTAATTTTTTTGAGGTGAAAGAGGTGGAATGAGGAGAGAGATAGAAAGAAAAGAAAAAGTAAGAGAGAGAAAACATGAGATGTGATAGATATGATAAAATAAGAGAGATATAAACAAAAATAGGTATAAATGATGTGTTTAAAAAATGAGGTGTGTATATATATCATTGTTGTTCCAAACACGCGGAGGAGCATGCGTATGAGAGGCAAACTTTGCTAGAACATCCTCCACACTATTCCGCCGGTGCGAAATGCAAATAAATGTAACACTCCACTCCCAAACTAACATCATCCAAATAACATCAATAACATTATTTTGCTTTAAAAAAAACATATTTATTTTTTATCTTCGCAGTACGTATTTTTTGGCTTTTAATTTTTACAACCCAAGAGGATCAAAATCCTCCTTTGCTTCTCGCTTTTTCTTGGGGAGGCTGAAGACTCTCTATGGTCCCTAATGTGACAATTGACTTGCTAGGGTACAAAATGTATTTAGGTAATGACGTAAAATAATTTAAGGCATTTTTCTTAGTTGTGAAGTTTTTCCTTTGTCAATTCAAATGATATATTATAATCTTCCAAATTAATGACTACTATAAAATCCATGGCCTCCCATGTGAGCCTGAAAAAACAAATCCAAAAATGAAAGCATAACACCTCCCACAGTAAGAAAACATCCCACACTATAAAGATCTTATCTTGGTTTAAAAAAAATAAATCCTATCTTGTGTTTTCAGAAAAAGAAGAAAAAAAGAATAGTTTATCCAATTGACCTATTTTAGAGAAATCAAATCTCAATAAATGCTATGCGGAAACATATAAATTTTAAAGTAAAAAAGAAAGAGAGACGCGCATTTGACACGGAATATGCTATATCTCTAAAAGTAAAAGAAAACCAAAAATGAAAAAAACAAATTGATGGCGTGAGAACCGTCGATGTGGCAACAGTTAATGACGTGTCATGATCCAGACGATTCACTAGAAGTTTCCACCAAATAAAAACTAATAAATAAAAATAAAAAATAATAAAGAAAATAAGAAACCAACAATGCTAAGGAAAAGCTTTCCTCGGTTACACCTTCCTAGGTATCAATAAATATTAAATAAATAGATAAATAAAAATAGAAATCATATTATACTATATTATATTATATTATATTATATTAGTGTGTATATATATTCTGCACGCAGCAGCAACAACAACAACAACGCCTCTCATTCTCTCTCTCTCTCTCTCTGATCATGAGTTACTACAACAACCAGCAGCAACCGCCCGTCGGCGTTCCTCCGCCGCAAGGTCCGCCGTCTAATTCAGTTTATTTATTTATTTTTTTAAACTGTTGCATGTCTACGTTGTTGTGTTGTGATTTTCTTGAATTTGACCGATTTGATTTTGGATTGAATAATAGGTTACCCGGCGCCGGATACTTATGGAAAGGACGCTTACCCGCCGCCAGGGTACCCTCCGCAACAAGGTTACCCTCCAGCAGGGTATCCGCCACAGGGCTACCCTCCGCAGTACGCTCCTCCTCCTCCTCAGTACTCTCAGCCTCCGCCGCCTCAAAAGAATTCATCTGGCCCTGGTTGCATGGAAGGATGGTATGTGATCCTCTCTCTCTTACTCTCACACAACCATTAAAATTAAAATTAAAATTAAAATTGAAATTGAGGGTGGCGAGTCAGAGTAACGACGGTGGTGTGTCACACCGTCAGCGGTTGCGTGTTGGTTTATCTGTTTTGTTTTGATTGGAATTGGAGTCTTCATCACGCACGTTAGTTTTTTATTTTGTGTGGGGTCCGGGGTGGTTGTCATCTCATGTTCCTTAACCATGAAGTCGGGGGTTTGATCGGTTTAATCAGGTTTGATCCCTTGACTTGATGCCTGACTTTAGGAATTAGTCACTGCTGTCGGTGGTGTTGTACTTCTAGACAACAATATTGAAATTGACCATTAGTTAGGAGTAGATTTTGATTTTTCAGTCTGACCTAAGTTTTTTTGGGGAAACGGGGACTTATTGATTTTTATGATTTTTTTTATAACAATGAATTTATTATTTTTGACTAATACATTGTGTTCTTCTGCATCGATTGAAATTTGATTGAATTTGTAATTTTTTTTTGCAGTTTGGCTGCTCTGTGCTGTTGCTGCCTCCTGGATGCTTGCTTCTGAGAAGACATTGCTTTGGACAAATTGAATTTGCAAGTGTATTTTGAGATTGGGAACAGAATGAACATTGTCCTTAATTAGTTTGCCTTTGTTTTTCATTGTTGCTCGTGAACTTTTATGAATATAAACTATTGCTTTCAAAGATATATTATATGGCCTCATTCACAGGATTCATAGGTTTTTGCTTCATGTATACCTTTACTTAGGCCATTGAATTGAACATTTGGAATTTTGCTAATGTGATGACGCATTGTGAATTGCATTTTGTGCTAGTGGACACAACATCACCGACTCGTCCACAATTTATGTGTGTGCTTTGTTGAAACGTGAGTCGTGTTCCAATTTTGCTCAACACTGATCCATTGTCTCTAGTCATTCATTGTGTTCAATGGTTGTGAATTCCATGAATCCATGTGGATAAAATTTCCTAAAGTTACTGTAGTCATATATAGCTGGGTAGCCTATTAAGATTGGATGGTTGCGATTAGAATTGAACTTCAATCAAGGTGGAATGACTAGGAAGCCATTATTGAATAATTTTTGACAAAAGTAAATCCAAATATAAGTTGAACACAAGTTTAATGGTTGCAAACACGTAAATGGTTGTCATTTATTTAGGCGTGTGCTTTTGATGATTTATTGGTATGCTATGCATCATTTTATTTACAAAGTATTTCAATTCAATTTGAGTCAAAGAAACATTGACACGCAATGGATTGCTTTGAGTTTACTGAAGGACCATCGGCTTAAACAACACTCTCTTTTTAACTTCTCCAATGTCAAAATATAGAAAATTCGGACAAAATAAGCAAGAGGAGCAAAGAATAATGCAAATGCAAAGTAGATTTTTTTTCACAATGAACTAAATGCTCAGTAGATAGCACATCATTTTCTATTCGAATATGGAATTTAGGTATTTTATCTTGTGATCAAAATTAGGTAAGTGTCTTTCACATACGAGAATTAAAATTAAGTATACGTTTTTTGATACTCTTTTTTCCACCTCTTTCTACCTCAAAGAGAGGCGTGAAAACAACATTATTCTGAGTTAAATGGGTGATCACTTGTAACATACCACAACGCATGTTAAGGATATAGAGGTTCTTCATTTTGAGCTGGAAACTCTCTTGTCGAGAGATTATGTGCTTACTCATTAGTTGTTTTTTTTCTTCTGTATATTGTTTTTCAGATGAATTACAAAATATGGACGAGGTAAATTAGTAATGAAGTTGATTTTGGTTGAATGCAAATCAACCTGACTTAAGTCATTCAGGGTATTGGATTTACTTATTTTAATTTTCAAAACTTTTTTTAATAATGATGGAAAACAAGACGTCTCAAACATAAGTAAGCCATAAAACTATCAAATTTAAACTAGCTATCACCTTCTTTTCTATTCTTTTAAAACATGTTTATATTAAAAACATAAGACAACACTACTTTGGTGAAAAGTTAAGAAAAAGAAAAACTGATTACTCGGCTTGAAAACTCCAAATACACTAGAGTTGGGTTAACTGTTGAAAACATTTTGTGCCTGTCTCATTAACATTTAGTTCACAAGCAAAAACTCCATTGCAACATAATGAATTTGGAGCACCCATCGTATAAAACTGCAACCATCTCTTCACATTAAGCAGCAATTTCTGTGACAGCACCTTCATTCTCAAGCTGACTGTAATTTCCTTTCTCTTTGAAAAGTTGAATGTGATGGTGTTTGCAGTAGAGCTTTCCATCATGGGTAACAAAATTTGATGAGCTTATAGTACAACCGCCGCGGGTACATTTGAAGCAGCTTTTGTGGTAGGGAGTCTTATTTACAGTAACCTTTAATAGAATAGCAAAAATGACATTATTAGTATTAATAATTAGGAGGAGATGTAATAAATCATTCAATGAAAAATGCTAATTAACTGGTTACCCTCTCAGTTGGATAAACTGTCTTATTGCAACCAACACATTTGTCTCTGGTGCCCAAGAACACGTTTGCTAGCACTTTGGCATTCTGAGGAAAATTGAACAAAGATTAAGTAAATTCTGAAACAATGGAAATGACAAACTTTGCATGATAAATGAAGCATATTTACTACTAAACAGCAAACTTGGAAATTTTTGTTCAAATACTGTAATATATTGAAGAATGTTTACATAACATGATATTTGCATGGTAAGAAAAGCTACAGAAAAATCACCTCATTATCAGTGATCTGTCTTTCTGGTTTCTGAATTTTAGGCGTTCCTGTGATAATGAAAGCAGAGGCAACAAAAACAAAAATGTTAATCACTCAATGATTGTTTGGATCAATGTTGTCAGAATTGATTTTGTCTCTTGGAATTTCTGTTTCTGGTTAATAAGTCAATTATACCTTCAAAGCTTTTGTCAAGGCGCCCAGTTCGCTTGTAGAGTTGATCATAGTGAGGTCTGCAGTAGAGTACACCCTCAAAAGAACAAAAGTTGCCGAGCTGCAAACAGAGTTACAACAAATTTATATATATTTTTAAGGATCATTGGTTTAGTAACAATTGTAGTGGGTAGAGACTTGTTCTTTTAACAAAAATGGACTTAATTCAGTCTCATTTTGTAAGTTTAGTCAAACGAATTTAACTTTAACAAAATCAGTACATAGTACAACAAACTTTTAAGAATGGTAATGTAGTGAACTCTTCAATAAGCTTACATGTATTTAGGGACTTTAGAATTGAGGGATGAAAGCAATATAGGACATGATAGGAGTAGTTTATTTGAACTTATCTTATATGTAAACATCATATGACCTACATATCAGCTGTTTTGAGCTTATTTTCATAAGTTGTTCAAATTAGCTTATGAATAAATGCTTAAACAAGCTTCTCAAACTAACTTATGATTGAATTGTTATGCAATACGCGCTAATGGATCATAAGCGCTTGATAAGCTGTTTACCCAAACACAGACATATATTGGTATATAGTCATACCTTAAGGGTGTTCTGGCAATGGTGGCATCGGAAGCATGCTTTATGATAGATTCTGCCATCTGCGGTTAGCTTGTCAACCAGGTAGACTGTTTTGTTACAAGCCATGCACTTTTGTGTGGTTCCTGCAAAACTAGCCATGACTTCCTATGCTTCACAATAATGTAATTTTTCCAAAGTTTCTCTTATGCTTCTGTTTCTCTCTTTTTTCTCCCTCCCCTATAAAACATGTGAGAATGAGATGAAAGAAATCAAAGGGGAGTTGAAAAAAACTGAGAGAGAATTGTGGACAGCAGTGAATTGCGGATGACAAGTAAGAGATCTATAAATATGATGATGCAGTGTTGAGTTGTCTATTATAAATTTTGAATGACATGAACAGGATTTATATATATAGAGAGAACATAGATACACTGATGAGTTGGCTATCCAACTAACATTCTGTCCGAATTTAAACTAATCTATAGATATTTGAGTAATAATACCTTCAATAGGGTGATGCTAAAAAAGTCCTATCCATAATTTGTAGAATCCTGAACATTTATCTATTATTACTTTTACATTTTTAGGTCTTTTCTTTCTTTATTTTCACTTTTCTACCTCTTTATTTTCTCTACACTTGTCTCATTCAATTTTTAACCTTTGTAAGTCCAGGTACAATAAAAGCTGAAAAAATGCTTCTTTTCTTTTAAAAGAAACAAATCAATATCTAATAACCAAAAATATTAAAAAGTTTCTGGAATTGATAATGTGAAAATATAGGGTAAAGTAGTTTTTTTTTTCCCTAAAAAATCCATAATGTATTTGGGTGTAATTATAGGAATTATTTTTTTTGGTACATTGGAAAATAATTATAGGAATTATAATGTAATGCAATACAACTTATACATACTAAAACTCAAACAATACTAAAAATGTGAGTTCTACCATTTTAGTAATGAAATTTTGTGAACATATGAGATATACAATACATTAATAAAATAAGCAATGTTAAGGCTTAGAACCCTTCCTAAAATAATTTCCATAAGCCAATGTAATTTTAGATAACAAAACTTTCATGGCAGGGCATTTGGTCTAGTGGTATGATTCTCGCTTTGGGTGCGAGAGGTCCCGAGTTCGATTCTCGGAATGCCCCATTTTTTTTACATATTTATCTGTGTATTTTTATTATTATAAGTGTTTTTCATTGACTCAGCACAAAAACACATCTGGTCCCAAAAACAAATGATTGAACACAATCATTGATTCAATTATTCAAACCATTACTCATGTTTGACAAAAAAAAAAACTATTACTCATGTTATGCAACATTAGCAATATTCTTACAGTAACATTTACAACACATAAACGTGAACCTGCATATCAAATCACATGATCCAAATTACAAGCTATCTGATCTGTTGTAAGCCAGTCAAGAAAATTAGTATCACACCAACAACAGAAGACGCATCAATCACCTTGGTACCAGTTCAGAATATAACATACAAACAGATTCATAGGGCAGAACTTGAGCTTCAGGTCTTTGCTTTAGAATGTTTTATAAGCCTATCAACAACTTTATCGGCTGGAGTTCTTGCATGAGATCACGAGGCAACAAACTTTTCTATCTTTTATGGATTTCAGTTCCCTGCAAATGTAAATGAGTCAACATTAATGAAAGAAAAGTACATGTACATTCTGAAAAGCTAAATTCTTCAAATTTATGTTAACAAAGGCATGTGTCTGAGTAGCCAGAATTACATTCTAACTCATAAAACCATCAACTCTTTCTTCACAATGTCAAAATTTTATGATATTGTGGAAATATAGGGTGGAGTAGCTTCTTCTTTAATTCCCATAAGTGTATTTGCATGTTAAAATAATGTAATGCAACACAACTCATACATACTAAAAGTCAGAAACAGTATTAGAAATGTGAGGGCTACCATTTCAGCAATGGAATTTAGTGAACATAAGAGACATAAGTTAATATAAGAAGCAATGTTATGACTTAGAGCCTTTTCTAAAACTATTTATCCAAACTAACTCCATTTGAAATAATAAAGTTGTCAAAGCAGGGCATTTGGTCTAGTGGTATGATTCTCGCTTTGGGTGCGAGAGGTCCCGAGTTCGATTCTCGGAATGCCCCTACTCTCATTTTGATGATCTGAAAGCTTGACTTGTTAATTGCTTATTGAGTACCAAGAAGCATCATTTTTTATTTTGTTTTTTGTAGATCTGGAAACTGACAAGTTTGACTTAATGTCTGAGACTCTGAGTAAAGTTAAATAACAAAATGGGCCAGAAGCTGCATGTGAGACATGGATAGTTTTGGCTGAAAAACATGTTAATAGAAATTTATGTTGAGAGTCAGTTTTATTTTTAAATAAATAACAAAAAATCAAAATCAGTTCTGATAAATAAGTGCCCTATATTTGATAACTTCCATAGAAACAAATGTTAGCTTAAAGTATTAGTAGCTCATCCAGCAGTCCATTATTATTATGAAAGGACATAAGAACATCTGTTATATGCTGGCATGGTTGAGAAACAACTGACAAGTGGCTCTTCTCAGGTAAGCACATTTGGTCATTTACATACAATCTTACTACACAACTTCAGACCATGTGATGTGCATAATTTAAAAGAACACTGGACATTGATTTTAATAAGCTTTTGTCATCTAAGCTTGGGCATTTGGTCTAGTGGTATGATTCTCGCTTTGGGTGCGAGAGGTCCCGAGTTCGATTCTCGGAATGCCCCAATTTTTAATAGACTTATCTGTGTTTTTATTATTAGAAGTGCTTTTCATTGACTCAGCAAAAAAACATACCTGGCCTCAGAAACAAATGATTGAACACAATCATTGCTTCAAACCCATTAATCATGTAGCATTAGCAATTACCTTACAGTATATTTTACAACACATAAACATTAACCTGCATATCAAATCAAAGGGTTCAAATTACAAGCTATTTGATCTGTTGTAAGCCAGTAAAAGAAGTAATTAAAAAACAAAAACAGATGAAAATTAGTATCACACCAACAACAGAAGAAACATCAATCAGACAGATTCTTAGGGCACCATTTCAGCTTCAGGTCTTTGCTTTAGAGCGTTTTACAAGCCAATCAACAACTTGGTCTCTATCCCTCTATCAGTGATGGATTTCAGTTACCTTGCAAAAAAAGTACAAGTATACTCTGAAAAGCTAAATTGTAGAAATCAAGGTACCAAATTACAATTAGCAGGAGCAGACAGAATCACTTAGTGGCTATGAGTTATGGAATATGAACTGCTTTGTAATTTCTACGTTGCAACAATAGTTAACTGAACTTCACTTTAGTCAAGCTTCATACGCAGCTTGGTTAGGATCATCTCACCATCTTATACATCTAGACACACTACATAATCTGTTCTGTCAGGTCTTGCTCAGACAGAGCCCCAGGGTTATCAATCTTATTACCAGGAACCAGCAGGGGAATTCCATTTAAAGAAGGTTTGCTTAACAAGTCATGGAGGTCACTTCTAGTGACAGGTAAATTGTGATAATCAGCTGCACCAACAACACAACTGCGAGTTCCACCATAAAAAGATGATGATAATCATACTTGGAGATACTTCACCATATAGATATTCTAAAATGAAGTTAACAATAAACAGCAAAAAAACAAGTGTAAAGTTGAATGTCAGTGCTATCATTTCAGTAATGAAATTTTGTGAACATAAGAGACATAAGCTAATATAAGAGGCTATGTTATGACTTAGAACCTTCCCTAAAATCATTTCTCGAAACCAAATTCATTTTAAACAATACAATTTTCATAACAGGGCATTTGGTCTAGTGGTATGATTCTCGCTTTGGGTGCGAGAGGTCCCGAGTTCGATTCTCGGAATGCCCCTTGTTTTCTTGTTTTGATGATCTAGAAGCAGATCAGCTGGACTTGTTAATTTCTTATTAAGTACCAAGGAGAATCATATTTTATTTTATTTTATTAGTTTTTTTTTTAAGATCTGGAAGCTGACAAGTTTGACTTGTTGACTGGTTGAGTTAAATAGCAATAAGCACCAGAAGCTACATGTGAGACATGAATAGTTTTGGCTGAAAAACATGTTAATTCTGAATGTGTTGACAGTCATAGTTTGACTTTTAAATATAAAACCAGATCTGGTAGATAAGTGTACCAACTACCAACTTGATAACTTCCCTAGAAACACATGTTAGCTTAAGGTATGACTATTGGTTTGTTTTTTGATAGGCAAATGTTAGTTGTTAGAAATGTTAGTAAATTAATCCCTCCTCCGGGTTCGAACCCGGGACCCTTCACCCTTCACCCCACCCAACCCTTATGTCCCTAGCTCTTACCACTTGAGCTATCCTTCGGGGACAGGTATGACTATTGGTAGTTTCATCCAGCAGTCCATTATCATGAATGGACTTAACACCAGCTGTATCTGTTGGCATGGTTGAGGAACAACTGACAGGTGGCTATTCTCAGGTAAGCAAATTTAGTCATTTTCATGTAATCTTACTATACAACTTCAGGCCATGTGATATGCATATTTTAATAGAAAGCTGGACATATATTTTACTTAACCTTTGTCATCTCAGCTAGGGCATTTGGTCTAGTGGTATGATTCTTGCTTTGGGTGCAAGAGGTCCCGAGTTCGATTCTCGGAATGCCCCTATTTTTTCTTTATTTATCTATGTATTTCTTATTATAAATGTTTTTCATTGACACAGCACAAAATCAAACCTGGCCCTAAAAACATCAATCTTAAGAAAAAGGGTTGAACATTACTCATGTAGCATTAGCAATTATCTTACAGTATAATTCAGAACACTTGGACGTGAACCTGCATACCAAATAACACGATTCAAATTATAAGCTATCGGATTTGTTGTAAGTCAGTCAAAAAAAGTATAAGAAAAGGAAGACTTACATTAGTATCACACCGACAAGAGAAGGCACGTAAGCCAGCTTCGTATCGGTTTGCAATACAACATACAAACAGATTCGCAGGGCAGAACTTGAGCTTCCGTTCTTTGCTTTAGAATGTTTTACAAGCCAGACAACAACTCTCAATGTTGGCTGAGTTTTTACATGAGATCATGAAACTTCTCTATCTTCGTTGAAATTAAAGTATGACACTATAATAGCAGGTGCTTACAGAATAGATCAAATTACTTAGGAGCCGTTCATAAGGTAACAAAACAAAAGATCATAATAATAACAGCTATGAGGTACCTGACATGCAATGAAGTTTTGTGACGAAATTTAGTAATGAAATTTAATGAACATAAGAAAAATAAGTTAATACAATAAGCAATGTAATGTATGACTTAGAATCTTTCCTAAAATAAATTATCGAAACCAAGCTCATTTTACACAATAGAGTTTCCATAACAGGGCATTTGGTCTAGTGGTATGATTCTTGCTTTGGGTGCAAGAGGTCCCGAGTTCAATTCTCGGAATGCCCCTTTTATTTTTATATCTACCAATGTAATTATAATTATAAGAGTATTTTCATTGACACAGCAGAAAAACATACCTGGCCCCACAAACATCAATCTTAAAAATATGTTTGAGCATTACACATGTAGCATTAGCAATTATCTTTCAGTATAATTTAGAATGCTAAGATGTGAACCTGCAAATCAAATAACGTGATTTAGATTACAAGCTATTTGGTTTGTTGTAACTTGTAAGCCAGTAAAAAAAGTATTGGAAAAAGAAGAGAATAAAAACTAGTATGCCACACCAACAGAGAAGACATGTCAGCCTCCTTGGTATCGGTTTCCAATACAACATACAAACAGATTCACAGGGCAGAAATTGAGCTTCCATTCTTTACTTTAGAATGTTTTACTAGCCAGTCAACAGCTTCATCAATGTTAGTGAAGTTTTCAAATGAGATCATGAAGCAACAAACTTCTCTCTATCTTTGATGGATTTCAGTTCCCTGCAATTGTAAATGAATTAATATGAATGAAAGAAAAGTACAAGCACATCCCGAAAAGCTTCACTGTTGAAATAAAAGTAATCAAACTATAATAGCAGGTGCAGACAGAATATATCAAGTTTTAGCAGCTTAAAAAGACAAAAGATGATTATTACAACAGCTATGATATATCTGACATGCAATTAAATTTTGAACATAAGAGACATAAGTAAATATAAGAAGCAGTGTTAAGACTTAGAACCTTTCCTAAAATAATTTCTCTAAACCAAATTAAGTTTAAATAGTAAAATTTTCATAACAGGGCATTTGGTCTAGTGGTATGATTCTCGCTTAGGGTGTGAGAGGTCCCGAGTTCAATTCTCGGAATGCCCCTTCTTTTCTTTTTTAGATGATCTGGAAGCTGATCAGCTAGACTTGTCAATTGGTTCAGTAAATACAAATACCATCATTTTTATTTTTCTTCTTCTTCTATAGTTTTTGGACATCTGGAAGGTTGACTTATTAATTGTTTATTAAGTACCAAGAAGCATCGTATTTTATTTAGTTTTTGTTTTTAGATCTGAAACTGACAAGTTTGACTAGTGGACCGGTTTAGTTAATTAGCAAAACCTAAGAAGTAACAGAAGCTACTTGTGAGACATGAATAGTTTTGGCTGAAAAACATGATACAACTTCAGGCCATGTGATATGCATATTATATAGAAAACAAGACATAGATTTTACCTATCCTCTTTCATCTCAGCTTGGGCATTTGGTCTAGTGGTATGATTCTTGCTTTGGGTGCAAGAGGTCCCGAGTTCGATTCTCGGAATGCCCCTATTTTTTATATATTAGCACTAGCAATTATCTTTCAGTACAATTTAGAACCTGCAAATCAAATAACATGATTCAAATTACAAGCTACCTGACTTTTTGTAAGGCAGTCAAACAAGTATGAGGAAAAGAAGAGAAGAAAAATTAGTATCACACAAATAACTAAAGACACATCAGTCTCCTTGTTATCGGTTTACAATAACAACATAGAAACAGATTCACGAGGCAGAATTTGAGTTCAGTTCATTGGTTTAGAACGTTTTACAAGCCAGTCAACAATTTATCAATGTTGGAGGAGATTTCACATGAGATCATGAAACAACAAACTTCTCTATCTTTGATGGATTTGAGTTCCTAGCAATTGTAAATGAACCAATATTAATGAAAGAGAAGTCCAAGCACATCCTGAAAAGCTATATTGTTGAAATCAAAGTATGAAACTATAATAGCAGGTGCAGACAGAATAGATCATATTACCTAGCATATATCCTTAGGGTA